>NW_019384930.1:0-47635 GCF_000671375.1 Centruroides sculpturatus | reverse complement strand
ATATACAGTGGTACCTCAGGATACGAAATTAATCCGTTCCGAAACTGAGATCGTATCATGAAAATGTCGTAAGGTGGATCATCTTTTCCCATACGATTACATGTAAAACCAAATAATTCGTTCCAACGCAAAAAACATACTCAAATTAAAGCCAAGTAATACATTAAAAAAACAAATGAAAAATGCGAATTAATGTAACGTCGTATGGTGAGTTTTTGTTCGTATCGTAGAGCAAAAATATGTTTGAATTTCATGTCGTATCCTGAAAATTTCGTATGCTGGGGCGTTCGTAACCTGAGGTACCACTGTATATATTTTTTATTCTAATTGAAAATTTCTTAAAACTTTTGTGTAAATACTGTAAAAACATTTTATTTATTTGAAAAAATTGAATTAAGTTTTTAATTGTAGTTTTTAATTTTTATTTTTTTATTAAAGAAGAGTATAATGTCTAAAAAAGTATTAATGTTTCTTTTACTATACTACAATAAACAAAAATTTAAATGTATTCAATAAAACTTGTATAGTAATTTTTTTTGGAAACCATAATGGAGAGATTTTCTTTGTATATTCAATAAAACTACTACATAAGTTTTATTATATTTAAAATATATTCAATAAAATTTATGTACTAGTTTTATTGAATATACAATGAATAGGAAGTGAGGAAAAAAAGAAAAATTTAAGTATGTTAATTATATTTAAACTTTTGATTAGTAATAAAAACTGAAAAATCCTTTAAAGTTGATTAATATCTCAATTTTTTTTAACATTTTTTTAATTTGCTGTTATAGAAATAACAATTTTTCAATGAGATTTTTAAATAATGTGGGTTTATCATGTACAGATTTAGTTTAAAAATATTGTTGCATGGATGAGAGGTGAACAACAATGACAAGTCGTTTGTGAACATGAAAGAATTTTTTATTACTCCACAGAATGTACTAACTCTGCAGCGTGCAGTACAAGAACTAACTCTTAGTCAGATAGCTTGCGCTTTTATCACACAGGAGCACATTCGTGAAACATTCCAATGACAGTTAATTAACATACATGAACTTTCTCAAAGATTTGAGAAAGTAAACATAAAAGAGCAAAAACAAATTTACAATTGTGCAGGTTTGAACCAGAAACCTTCCAATTCATAGACTGAGAGGATAACCACTGCGCCATGGTGTTTGACGGTTGACAAATGAAATGTGGCAGTATAAACTGAAGATATAGAATTGTTAGTAATTTCATAAAATAGCTTGAAATAACATCAGAAGTCATATTAAATCTTTTAAGAGAATAATTTTTTTTGGGGGTTTGCTCATTTGTCTCTGTTGGTCCATTTGTCTTGCCTAGTTTGTCATTGTATAGTTTGCTTTTTGCACTGTCTGTCTAACTGTTAAGTAGTATTAAGATTTGTGATTGCATTCAGTTTTATTAGTATTAAATAGATATAAGTCTTCCTACTAACAGCCATTTGGCACTAACTTCTACACTTAGCTATTCGTGACAATACTCAATTATTGGTGTTTGCTACAGTCAGGTTTTCTTTTAGACCCTTCAGGGGATTATGGCCTTGCAGCCTAAAAACTGCACACCAACATCAAACATCAAACATAGAGGGTACTGTAGCCATATGTATGCTGTTTCTTTTTCTACTGTCTATTTCTTCTCTTGCCTTCTTCCCCTCCCCTTTCCTTTATCTTTCTGCTGGATAAACACTTCTTGTATGGCTGATGTCTTTTTTGTTTGTATGTATGTATCTATTTAAAACTGCATATAAATTAGAAGAAATAAATAATTTTGTTTTTATCTGATCATCAATTATAATTCTTAAATACCTATAAGAATACTAAGTAAGGACTGCATTTGTATGCAGTCCTTACTTATTATTTAAAGAATTATGAATGTGCATTTGTATGAAATTATGCAAGTGCATTTGTATGCATGTGTATAATTTTTTCTTTAAATGCTATGATGTTGAACCTTGTTATAAACGTGATTTGATTGAAGTGGATCAAATTAAGGTTGTCAAAAACTGTTATGCAGTAAAAATCATAAATGCATACTTTATATTTTGCAGATTTGACCATTTTCAGCACAAAATAAGTACTTTATAAACTTTATAGCTTGTTTGCATAATTGCAAGTGCTATTTTTTCAAATGATCTGTAATCTATATTTCTGCTGTCTATGCAGTGGATCTTTTTTGTGCATGTACACGTATAGTACAGTTTATGTGAGAAATATCACTCTGACATCTAATTACAGATGAGAGCACAAAAATGCAAATGTTTTATATACAGTCCTTCCAACAATAATAGAACATACAGTGGTTGCCTAGAAAACTCTTTATTATTTTCATGAATTTAAATTTAAATTTAATGAAATTTTCTAGTACATTTTATAGTAAGATATCAACAATTACTGCACAAGTTTTAAGAAAAAGGATTAATAAACAAAAGAGATAGATACTGTTAGCAAAAATATAATGTTCAACATTAATAAAACATCTTGACTTATGATATCTTTAAATTAAAATTAGTAGCTGATTTTGCTACCATTTTTGGAAACAAATTGAAAAATATGATTAGACATTGAATTAATCAATGATTGAAGTCATTCTTGTGGAATATTTTCCCATACTTCAATGAAAGCAGCCTTTAATTCAGTGACGGTCTTGTATTGCTTTCCACTGCTATACATTTAGAAAACCAAGTCTCCCAAAGGTTTTCAATTGGGTTTAAATCTGCACTGAGAATGGCCAGTCCAAAAGTCAAATGTTCTTGCTCTGAAAAAAGTCTGGAACTGCCTCCAAACAAGCACCTGATAAATTTCAGAGTTGTTCTGACCTTCAATAAATACTACATCTGTCTTTTCATTCCGTCCCATCTACCCAGGTCATGAGTATACCACCACCAACTACTCTCTTTGAGTACTGCTTTTGATCTAGTCTTTTGTCTGCCCATTAATATTTAAAACCATCAAGTCCATTGAGATTTCACTTTTTTTCATTCAAGAAAATTACTTTTTGCCATCTTTCTCTTCTTTCAAAGTTGTTTCTGCAAACTTTAATCAAAGTTGTTTGTGTTTCTGCTTGGGCTGGTTGTCTTCATTGTGATGAAAGAAACATGGTCTGTTGATCTCAAAATATTGTATACTGTTGATTTACTGCAGCTCAGCTTTAATTCACTTTTTATTTTTTGAACAGATATGTTTCCTTGCAGGGCATGTTGTTCTCTAGATGTTGTTGAACTCTTGTGCCCACTGTTTTGTCTTCCTGTTTATTGATCTTTATTATTGAGATACTTTGAATGTTGAATGAGGTCTTCTTAAAATTTTAGCAATTCAAGTTACTTTTCTCCCTTTCTGGTGAAATACATCACTTTTGATCTTCTCCTCTACAGTTAGGACCTTACTTTGTCCTACTTTTAATATTAAGGTGCTATGCAATTTACTAAACTTTTCTTTTCACTTGTTGTTTGTATTTTTATGCAAATTTTGGGGATTTCAATCAGTACATGTTCTATTAATGTTGGACAGACTATTTTTATGATAATTTGTAAATCTTTTCTTTATTAATTCTTTTTCTCTAAACTTATATTTTGCTCTCAAATATACTAGAAAATTTCATCAAAGTTACGTGAAAATAATAAAGAGTTTCTAGGCAATCACTGTATGTTCTATTATTGTTGGAAGGACTGTATGAACTACATAACATTCTCATTCTTTTAAAGTCCTACAAACACATTTTGCATTGTATGGAAATCTCTCATTTTTCAAATTCTCAAAATTCTTTCAATTAATTAGATTAAAATTATTGTAAATGCTACATTTTAGTAATGTTAATTTTAAATCTTTCAAAAAAATTATGTAAGTAAATTGTTTAATTAAACAGACTATAAGGGAGATAATTTCTTTTGAGTAAAACAGTCACATTTTTACATATGGAGCAAGTGCAGAAAGATTTCATTATATTCAGTTAGATTCAATATAAAAAACTAATGCTGAATTGCCCAGAATTATATACAGAAATTTGGACCTTAGACATGTAAAACAGTTAGAAAATTTTTTTATTGTAATGTATCATGTAATGTATTTAAAAATTAGTTTTGAGTGTCTTAGTATGTTGAAACATTTTTATACCAGTGCAGTGGGAAAAGTTAAACTTAGCCAAAGTGGCAATTGATCACAGGTAAGTTCTAGTTGCACTGAAACTAACTTTAGTAGAATTCATAATCTCAGTTGGGAACAAAACATTACTCTGAATTTTAACACTAAATCTATAATTATTTAATTACTTAATAAGAATATTTACTCATTTCTCATTATTTTTATAGGGCTTTAAACAAAGATATATATGACTTGATCAGTGATGTAACTATAGAATGACGGAAACTAGGTTAACTCAGTCATCCTCAAACATCTTGTAAACAGTTGCATATACTATTTTTTATTATAAAGTATTATAAGCAAAATGAACCTTGCCAATTCGCAATAGAAAAATAGTCCAAATAAAAACAATGAAAAATATAACAAATTAAAACAAAATGCAAAAGCCATTAAAACACATATAAAACTTTTTGCATATATACTTAAATATAACATAAAAATCATGATGCAAAAGGTCCATGGTGTTTTTGATAAAGCTGCCAAATCTGTAAAAATAAGAATTTTGGAAGATTAGAAAGCTTTTATTAGCCTTTTACATGATAAAAACAAAGGATTACAAGTTTAAAATCTGGTATATGTATGTTAAAATAAAAGGGTGGGATAAAACCATTAAAATATTGAAAGTAATGATCCTATCAAAATATGTAACTCTGTCTTCAAAATGTGGACATTCTAGACAAAGACATGCAGTATAAGAAAATTCAATATGTGGTAGATTAGCAGACTTATTTAATAGTAGATATATTTTAGATAATTTGGTAATGATTTTGCTTTTTTGTGTATTTGAGGCAGACACCCAAATGAGAAGGCAATAATCAGTAATTGAAAAGTAGTGAAAAATATTGAGTAAAGTAGGGCTTTGGAGGAAATAGATTGACAGTTTCTCTACATGATTCTTTACATGTAGCCAATCTCTTAGTAATCTAGTCAAGGTAATATTTATTTAAAGTGATTTTATTGTCTAAATAGATACCTAAATTTTTAATACAATTGACATAGGTAAGGTTATGGTTGTAGACCTTAAAAATAAAATTAGGTGATTTTTAATAAGAGCAAAATACATAGAGACTGTTTTGTTAACATTGATGGAAAGATTCATAGATATAGAAATAAATTCAATAATGATTGATCAGATAGTGTAGAAAATTATAAAATTTTATTGAACATGTAATTTTATTCATAATTGGCTTGATTGTGTACCTCCTACGTGAAACATTAGTCTAATATATGTTTTGTGACATCATAATTTTCAAATTTCTCATGTCATCTGTCACATGTTTATGACATTCTGTCTAATAAGTATGATCATTAGTACAGATTTACTTACAGAGGTAAAGTATATGCATTTTAACCTACAAATTTAAGTTTACGTTACTGGTGCTTTTAACATGCATAATGCATATTTCAGGTATTTTAATGTACTGTACACATAGCAGTGCATATATCTGGGATTTCATGTGCTTATATATGCACATATATTGCAATTTTAAATGCAAATAAATCTGGTTCTTTAGATTTTATACATTTATATTTTATATATCAAAATAGTATATTTTAATTGTATAATTTTTTCTAACTTTTATTAGTTTGGGACAAAGATTACACAAGCCTTTGCTGCTAAAAGATATGCAGATAAAAAAACTGAATATGATGCAATACAGAAAGCTAAAAAGTTGAAGAAACTTAATTGGGGGTAAGTGATATATATTTTAGAAGAAATTATGCTATTACTAATGGTTTATTTAGATTTAATATACTAATTGGAAAAAGTAATTAACAATTCACATATTCTTTCCAGCAGTTTTTAATTAAGCAAATATTCTAAGCATTTTTTCATAGGTTCTCCTCAGGATACATTTGCAATGGAAAGATTGTCCATTATAAACTGGAACACTCAATTCGAACAAATTACACATACCCAATTCATGTTGAAGTGTTATAGCAACATACTGTATATGTTTATTATGGCATTTGTGAACATGTTTTTGTGTTACATTCTTGAATGTGAAAATTTGAAGGACTCAAGTTTAGTTTGAACTATTTTCAGTTTTAAACTGAAAGAAAGATTTTTCTGCTTTAAATTTGTTTCAATCAGACAACATTCCATTTTATAATGGACAATCTCTCCACAGTAATTGTAGCCTGAGGATGGCCTATCAAAAGAGGCCAAAAATATTTGCTTAATTAAAAAACTGTTGGAAAAGTGTGAATTGTTAATGGCTTTATTTGTTAATGAATCTGAAGAATTAAGAAAATATGTAAATGATTATATAAATTTAATACTAATTTCAAAAATTTTAATTTTATCATTGATATTAAAAGTAACAACTGGTTACTTAAATAACAATAAAGTTGTTTGAGCTTTATACACTATGTAGCAGTTATGGATTTGAATCTTGCTCTGGATTAGTCTTTTCTTCCATAAATTAATTTAATATTTGATGGCAACTTAGTCAAAATTACATAATATATGTATATTTAATTGGTCAAATTATAATTTAAACTATAATAATAACATAAACTATAATAAGTTTATGGCCAGATGGCCAAGTGGTCAATGTGGCAGCCTACTGCTTTGGAGACCTGCTCTGTCTGGAAATGTTGGGGCACATCCCTCACCATGTCCACTTGGCCAAACCCATAATGAGTTTGCTAAAAGAGGTCGCCTTAGTGCTCACAGGGAGGAAAGAGTTTTAAAAAATGTCAAATTATAGTCTAATAATCTGGCTTTATCGTTTGAGTATGTGTAAATAATTACCATACTTTCTTTTAATTTAATGATGAAGTCTATAAAGCTGTGTTTTGTCATTTTCAATATTTTAAAATGATTAAAATAATTTAATNGAAATTTTGTTATCATTAACATACCTGATAATACAGGAAAAAAATCTACTAAATTGCTTAGATTATCTATACTAAAATTTTGTTTTAGAAAATCAATTAGCCTTCATTCATATGTACTAACAGAAATGCTTTAAAACTGCTTTAATAATGCTTTAATTTCAACTGTCTTAATTGGTCATCATTAGGTTCTAATCTACAATACTGTATTTTTTTAAATAAATATATTCAGTTCATATTATACATTAATTTCCTGTAGCTATTTAAATGACAATCCACAGCAGGATGACAATACACAAGTGGTCATCCGGAGTTCTACGCTCACTCCACCTAATACAGACAATGACCACAACTTCACCTCCATCGAGGTTTTTGCTCACTGATAACAAAGCCCTATGTCTTGACAGCATAACCACTAGGATAATAAAACATGCATTTGAGGCCAATCCTACAGCATTTGTAATTCTCTTCAATATCTGCTTGACACTGACTGGCCTTTTTCCTACTCATTGGAAAAAGGCTAGTGTCAAATTGATTCCCAAAGCTACCAGTGCTAACACTTACAAAAAATACAGACTGATCTGTCTTCTCCCAACCCTGGGGAAAGTGTTAGATGGTATGGTCTAATGATTAATAGGATTACTGCATCTATGCAAGCATAGAGCCCTTCATCAGAATCAGTTTGGCTTCTCTAAAAACAAAGGTACAGTAGATTCCATCCATTGGGTCATTAACTACATCCACCATGCTAAACAAAACAATCAGCATACCACAATTATCACTATTGACTTTAGAGGTGCCTTCAATCATGCCTGGTGATATTTTATCCTGCACACATTACATGCTCATCACTGCCCTCAAAATCTTTACAAACTTCTTCAGTCCTATCTTAGCAATAGGAGTGTAGGTCTTTTTTTTTCATTTCATTTTTTTATTTAGTATTTATTCGTACATTAAAATAACATGCACATCCTGGTCCTGCTTTTGCATTACCAGGGTTATAAGGTTACAAATACAATTAGAAGACACTAGTTTTACATAATTGAATTTCATAAATTTTACATAAAATTTTAAAATTTAAACTAAGTAAAAGTGAGTGTAAAATTATCCTAATTAATATTAAGTTAAAAGTAACATTTTGTATTAAAGTAATATGACAGAAAAACATTATACATTAACAGAGAATTGATAATAAAAGTACTTAACATCAAAATAAATTTAACTTAACACTAAAAACTTAATGTATTAACTTAAACTAACAACTGAACTACCACAATACAGTCCTTTAGTTATGTGTGGGAGTGAAAAGTGGTGAAATTTTTTGCACAGTCTTTCGAAGGCACAATACACACACTCACTTTTGAAAAAGTCAGATGGGGCACATGGCCAGTCGATATTCAGTTCTTGTAGGAGTAGTATTAGCTCCAACCGTTCATTTTCTAAAGTGACGCAGTTATAAAGGTAATGAAAGAAATTGTCTTCTACTTGACATGTAGGACATAAAGGAGAAACTCAATTGGTGAATCTGCAAAGATAACTTGCGAACTTACCATGATTGGTAAGTATCTGTGAACTGTAGAAATTAGGAGAGAACCAGTGTAGAGTAGTGAGATAAATCAGATTAGGTATAAATTTTGCTGTGTGATTATTATTGATGTTCCATTGGATTTGCCATTCATATAAGGTGTCTCTCCAAAGTTCCTGTCGGATGGTTTTCTTGCTAATTTTGCTGTAGGTAATAGGGATTGTGTCATCCTCTGCAGCCATTTTAGTGAGGGTATCTGCTTGTTCATTTCCATGAAGTGTAGGTGTTTATACAACACAAAATAACAGTCATACCCAGCACTCGAGGCTGTCCTCAGGGATCCAGGTCTGGTCCTGGTCTCTGGAACAAAGCCTATAACTTTTTCCTGCACTTAAACAACACCCTGCCTCCTGGCTGCTGCATACAGGGCTATGCGGACGACACAATTATCCTAGCTTCACATAGTGAACAGTAAACGCTTACAGGACATATGCAACAATATTCTCAATAACATTCACCAGTGGAGTATTAAGCATAGGCAACCCATTAACACAGACAAATGTGAAAGCATGATAGTTGGTAGGAACATGCCACTTGTCAGGAAGCTGACCCTTCGAATAGGTGCTTACAGAATAAAGCAAAAACAGAAATTAAATATTTAGGTGTTATTCTTGACGAGAGACTTAATTTCACACTCCATATCAAATACATCACAGACAAAGCTAAAAAGATGGCCAACGCTCTCATTAGTATTGCTAGGAACACATGGGGCCTTGGCCCTAATGCTACTAAGCTTATTTACATGGGTGCAATTCAGCCAGCACTCCTCTGTGCCATTCAGGTCTGGGCCCATGTGGCCGCCAAAGTCCATAACCATAAAAAACTGTTATTCATTCAAAGGATTGCAGCTCTCTGTATTTGTAAGGCTTATAGAACCTCACCCACTAGTGCCTTTTGGCAATATTAGGATTGACCCCTATCAACTTAGAAATTAAAAGCATTATTTGGCAGGAAAATATCATCACCTTACCCTGGCGAGACTATAGCAACTCGGATGTTGACAAAATATTTAGAGTAGGTAAGATTTCCCCAGTTTGACCTTGATCGATGATATAAAAAATTCAGCATCAACAAAAATATCCTCCCAACTTACAATTACCAACCCTCCCATTAGCTTGCCCCTGATCTTCACTTCGAAGATCAGGTGATCATCCCATGTTTAGGATTTATACTGACAGCTTCAAGATGGATGACAATGTGGGTGCTGCTTTTGTAGTTTACTTCGACTTAGGCCACAAGCTTCACAATGCTTGTTTCCATCTAGATACACACTGCTCAATAGCACAGGTGGAAACTTTAGCTATTTATATGAGCTTAATTCACATTAGGCATAGGAAGGACAACAGACACTACTTACACTATTGCATTTATTCTGATAGTAGGGTAGCTTTACACAGGATTGCGAAGTCTGATAGTCGCTTAAAACTCATCCATCTCATACACCACATTCTCAGACACTTAGACAACAACATTAGAATAGATTTCCAATGGGTCTGAGGTCATGTAGGGTTCTCAACAATGAGACCACTGAGTGTCTTGCCAAACAAGCCTTAATGTCTTCAGTCACTAGTCCTTTCAGTTACATTCCTACCTCGTACATCAACAATCACATCAAGAAGCAAATCTTCATTTTCTGGCAAGAAAGCTGGGACCATGACACCACTGGTAGGCTCACCTACACTTTTATCTTCAAGGTTGACACTACTGCGATTCTTCACCACTTTTACCCTAGTTACACCCTCACTCAGCTGCTTACAGGACATGGCAACTTTAAGCAATACTTGCATAGATTTAACCTTGGGGACAATCCACAATGTGGTTGTGATATTCAGGAGGACCAAACAACACTTTACTTAGTTTTTGCTGCAATAGATACAATTACGTTAGGGATAATTTAATGAGAGCTGCTATTCTTGATGAGTACAACTGGCCTTTCAACCCACACAAACTCATTCACACACGTACAATGTTCCATCATCTACTTGCATTCATACTCCTTAGTGGGACTCTTGAGAGCACTCACTCCAGGGGAAGATGGCAATTAGCTTTCCCTTGCTTTGTTTCAACTGTCAGTATATACAGTAGACCCCCTTATAACGTGGTAGATACGTTCCTCATTATACGAATTTCATGTTGTAGGAATCCTTAAATATATGAGTCAATCACAGCCCGACACGTGTGAAGTTTACAGACTACAGCTGTTTGAAAGGTTTTCTTCCATAAAATGAATCGATTCTAGACTAATTCGACTTAACATTTCCAAAATACATATAATTTTTTGGGAATAATCTGTATAAACTATGCTATAAACAAAAAATTGTAGGATTACTTACCGAGTGTGCATCGTTCGACGTCGCCATTGCTTAAGCTTGTGTTCGTCACGGAGCAGCGCACCAAACGGCGGCCGCGATTTCTGATGTTATTTTTCTGCGAAAAATTTGTTGAACTTTGGAGACATCATTAACAGAAATAATTTTTATGGCCGTTGAATAAGAAATGTTTCTTTCACAAGAAATGTATAAAATTACAGTGCTGTATTAGACTTACGGTANATTCAAATAAGGAATTTATGATATATATTACAAAATACATTATTCAATAACAAAGAATTAAAAGCTTTAAAAAAATATATTTTTTAATTTATAAAAATTTTCAAATAACTGAATTTTTAGGTATTACAGATATATTTATTAATTACCTCTTAATTTGACAAAAGTATGTAAATAAAAAAATTTATCAGTATTTTTAAATGTTATTTCTGAGATTAAAAGTGTTTATTTTTCTTTAGTAATTGACTTAATTAAATCAAACAATCATGTTACAGTTAACTTGCATAGTTTTAGAGAATGAAATCACTATATTTTATTCTCTAATTTTGAATCAGTAAATTTTCAAACAAATTTTTGAATCATTGATTGTAAAAAATGACTTGTATTACTAAACGATTTGTCAGATTATTTTTCAGGTTATATTAAATCCAACTAATAATCAGATATAGAGCAGTTTAGCTAGAGATAGGAAATTACACTTGAGATATATACTTGAGACATTGGAACTGTTTTCAACTATTAATTGAACATAAACAGTACATCAGCTATATATTTGAATTCTAGCAGTTACATAAATATTTAATTGCAAATCTTTTTGGCATACTTTCTGCCTTTTTCAAGCTAGCATACATTATAGAATGAAATCAAACAGAGAGAACATTATGGTTCTAAACTTCAAACAGTTGAAATGAAAATGTTTGAAGTTAAAACTCATCATGTTCTCTATTTAATTTTGTAATGCATGTTGATAGAAAGTTGCATAAACTATGTTGAAAACATTTGCAATTAAATACTTAACTGCTAACTGATTTCTATATACAAAGATGATTATTAAAGTTGATTAATATCATCTTGCAGTTTGTTTTAACTATTTGGCTTTATTAAAAGTGCTTTTTGTCAGTAATATTTTAATTTTATAATTATATTTTAAAACTTTATACTTCATTGTCAATAAAACAATAACCAGTTATTAAAGATTAACGTTAGGACTGGCTCAACTGCTTCTCCAATAAAGTTGAAAAACAGGAAGTTTTACTGAATCTTGAGTTAAAATGAGTAATAAAATATTGAAGTAGTTGAAAAATGAAGAAGACAAAGTAAGCATTGATTTCCATGAGTAATCAACTTGTACCAAGTAGTCAACTTACATATAAACGATTAAATGAGGCTTTTTGTTATCTTGAATTATGTTTTATGATATTCAAGCAAGACTTATTTCCAGGGCTGTGGAGTCGGAGTCGGAGTCGTGGAGTTTTGGTGTTTTAGCCGGAGTCGGAGTCGTCAAAAACTCCGCCGACTCCGACTCCTTTTTACTTCCCAACTTGTAATATATATAAAACGGAAAAGTATTGGAATAGTGTCAAATTTGACCCTCCGTGTTTCTTTTGCAAAGGTACACGTTTGGAGACCTCCCAAACCCCTCAAAAAAGTCAATAAAAGGGGAAAAATTCGCGCGCATGTGTGTTGCATCTAATTTGTTTAATTCCTTTATTTTCTGTTCTGAGATATTAAACAATATCTCAGAATGGGTAAAGTTTAAGAAACGAAATGTGGCACTGTGGCTTGTGTATAAAGGAGCATTAATACTATTAAATTTTGGTTCTTAAAGGTCGACAGGGTGAAGACATAAAAGTGGTCATGTGTCATATCTCTTAATGAATATTTTACTCTTTATTAGCGTTAAAAATAAAAATAAAAATAATAATAATAATATAAAACTCGTCTCTACCCTCAAAGTAAGCTTTTTTGTCATTTTACAATAGTACAGTAAAACCCGTTAAGATGTTCTCGCCTAAGATGTTAGAATGTTTTAGTTCACGATTTAGTTCAACCACTTTGACGCTTAATAACTAACTCTTGTATTAAACTATCTGACTCCGATTCTGACCACTCTGACCACAGAATTATTAGGCTTCAAATAGGGTGAACGAAATCATGCCCCACACACACAGTCTAACATCCACACACATAGAAAAAAAACCTCGAATCTTTTATATATCGAAATTTCAAGATGTCCCGAGTCCAAAAATGTAAAAATTTGGGAGGGGTCATTTTTTGACCGAGCGCTACACTTTCCCCAAAACAGCCGGAAAAGTAAAAATTATCGAATACATGTTTATATATTACTTAGAGGAGTCTTATAGCTTTGGAATAAAAAGTTTCTACGTTCTATTTTTATTAGAACTCTATTTATTGAATCTTTTATTCTGAAATCACGTGATGACATTAGAATTTCCGGGTCTCTTTCGGTAACAAGTCCGCCCCGAGTCGGAGTCGGTAGATTTTTACGCGACTCCACAGCCCTGCTTATTTCACAGTTAAAAGAAATATAATACAATGTTCTTCTACTTATCATGGATTACTACATGAGAAGGGGTCAGTAAGCTGTAAAACTGGATACGTTCTTCCAAGAAATCTTAAATGTATCCGTAATTGAAAATGAAATAAAATAAATAAGACGAATTAATAATAGAACATTTTTATCACTTAGAGGTGGCAAAACACTATCTTTCTAAAATTATAAGTATTTAAATGAGAAAATCACTTTCTTTAGCACAGTTTTTGGACTCGTAAATCGCTTTAGAAGAAAACTCACCGCACTTGAAAATACAGGTAGGCCTCCTACAACGCGGTAGATACGTTCCTTGAAAATACCGCGTTGCGAGAAATCGCGTTATAGGAGACATCAACTTAATACAAAAACTTGGATTCGGTTCTAAAAAGAGAAAAACTTGTCGTTTAAATGGCGTTTTTTGAATTTTCCAAACCAGCTATTGCTAGCCACGAATTTAACACTGGTTTCATCAGCCAACGACTCTCCCATTTGTTTTAAATAATCAAATACAGTATTTTTAAGGCTTTGTGTTTAAGTGCACTTTTATTTAAAGGCAACCATTTCTTGTTCATATCTTCTACCCATAATATTAGCATTTGTTCCATTTTTTTTTTTTTTTATTATAGGTGCTCTCGGACGAGCAACATTTTTCGCAAGAATAGATGATCCGGATGTTACTGAATTCCTAATCTTTTCTTCCAATTGCTTAATCGACCGAATAGTTGACTCATTTAAATTAAAATGCCTACCAATATCAGCTATCCGCTCTTGATTTTTAATTCGATCCAAAATTTCCATCTTTGTTTGAAGAGATATATTAATAAATTTCCTTTCTAACGACGGTACTTTCTTTTCATTCGACATTGTTATAACTAAAATTTTTTCAAGCAGTTTTGTGGACAGTAAAAATCTCAAAAAGTAACTTCCCTTCTCTATGTTGTTAAAAATATACACCCAACAGAAGTTTATACTGTATTTTGGACCATTTTTGCGGTCCCCATCTATTGAAAGAGTATAAATTATCGAAAATTCAGTGATATATTTGAGTGTTTATGGTAACTGATGCACATCTGTCTAGATACCGGTCTTCCCCTTAATCTTTCATGGGAATATCACGTCAACGTGGAAAAACAGCTGTTTTCGAGAACATTTAGCTCTGTACACCGAACTGCGGCGCGTATTACGTGATCCGTTGCGATTTTTCTGTTATGTGAAAGATAATTCGTTTCTAAATATCGTAAACCGCGTTGTAAGAAAATTTCCGCATTTTTCCAACCGCGTTGGAGCGAAAACGCGTTGTAAATATACCGCATTGTAGGAGGCCTACCTGTACTAAAAATTATTATAAATAAGCATCACTGATTTTTAAATCATTTATGCTAAAAAATTGTTTTCTTTTCTATTTTGGAAAGTTAGTTTTGTTAACAAATTAATGAACAATTTTCTGTTACTGTAATATTAAGCGTTTAGAATCATACATTTGTTATATTTACTATTCAATTCGTAATCGATCTTAAACTTTTTCATACTTTTTTCTTTCCCTTACATTGCATTGTAAGTTTTCTCACATTGCAATGTAAGAAAAGGGAGGCGATAAGTAATTATTAAAACAATAAAACTTTTATTTCAAGTAATCATTTTATTTTCGGTTCAAGAATTTTTATTGATTAGTTGATTCAGATATTCCTGATCCTTCTCTCACAGCCCGTTTACGCCCATTGTCGCTTATCCACTTAAAAAAAAAACAAATGCCTATTGGACAAAATGCTTCAAGAAAAAATAAGAGTCGTTCTATAAAGTCCGTTTGTTTAATTTAATAGTTATATACGATGTTTGTAATTTTGTGTTTTATTGTATACTTTCAAAATTTGAGTAATTTATTTTATTAATCAGTAAATTTTAAATGAAATTTAGAAACTAGCATAATTAGTGATATGAAATATTTTATGATAAACTATTGGGGCTATGAGTCATGTATAATTGCATACGACTATTACTCTAAATCGGATCTCTATTATAAGCTCTGCCAAATAAAGATGCCGTAAGAAGTGCTCCATCCATTGGTTGGGTTAAGAAAAGACTATCGTTGTTGAAACTCCATTTACTATTATCCGCTAACCTTATTTCACTTTCCATTAGACCAGGATAAACGTATTTAGTTGTAAAGTTTGCCGTTAACTTCAGTTCTTCAAAAATGGTGAAACTTTTAGTGGGGAAAACCGAGCACGCTTCTCCTTTAAACGTATCACATCTAACTAAAGCACACATTTCTGTTGCCATTACAGATTTTCTAATGTGAAAAGAACCGTTCAGAACAATTAAATAGTAATCTTCATCGAGTGAATAATTCGCAATTTTATAGCGGAGCGTGCAGCACAGTCCGTCGTTGCACGCTTCGATCTTCTCTGTCGTTTTCTTTAGACGGATTAGAGTAGAGTTTGAGAGATTCAATTCCATACAACGATAGTCGTGAGGGCTTTTGGGTGGTCCTAGAATCTTTTCGGAACAAACGCCAGAAGAGAGATTATTACCTGGGTGATCTGTCCCAAACTCGAAAACTTTAAAATTGTCGTCGGTAAGTTTTTTCACTCTTGGTCGAGGAACTCTGGACACACTTAATTTGTCTTTTCCATTTGGATTGTAAACGTAATGTGGAGAAATAGAAGTGCCCCTGTATATCCCACTACCAACGGATCCACTACCTGGATTATGTTTGTTAGATGCTATTAGATTGATATCGAATCGAAGCGACCATGAGTACTGAGTTTCTATGGAGAATAGATTTGGAAATGTATCTGTCCACCACGAAGTGTATACCATGGAGTCGATCTTCCAATGCTCTATCAATTCAATGGCTTCTTCCCACAATAGATCGAAACACACGACCGTTCCAAACTTTCCAAAATCTGTTTCGAAAGTCACAAATTCTGGTTTTTCGGGCACATCGATTTCGTCTTCGTTGTACAAATGATATTTATGATAACGCGCCGCCAATTTTCCTTTTCTGTCGAAAACCACGTTCGTGTTATACAAAAAAACTCCATCGGGAGGACAAACTCGTAATGAACTGTTGCAGGTTACAAACGTTATTAGATTAGATACTAAGAAAATATTGTTTTTTCGAGCCATACAACTAAGATCAGTAATTATCGAAGCGTTTTCGTATCTGTCGGGATTGGTACAAGGATTCCAATCTTCTTCGGTCGGATCTGGAACAAACTGAGCTATTCTTCCGAAGATTTCTCTAGTCAGGTAAGGATATAAACCGTATTCGGGGAAAACGATAATATCTGCTTCCTAATAAATATAGAATCTGTAAATCATGTTTAGAATATAGGAATAACGACGAAGTAACTTACATTTTTAGCTGCTAGAACTATCATTTCGTTGTAGATGAATAAATTCTTATATACACTGACCAGAATCGGTTGTTTTTCGTCATATTTTGGCATGTATTCAAAAACAGCAGCTGTATAATAATCTGGATTAAACGCTTTCACTCCCAATACACACAACAAAAGCAGGATCATTTCTGAACCAACGTTTAAAAATGACATTTTAACTCGTTTATGATGTAGGATGCTAAGCATTACGAGAAAACAACTTTCAGATAAATAATATCAAAAACAATTAATAATGATTATAAATTGTTTTTGACTTTATTTGTTAATTGTTATTACCTTATTTATTTATCAGGATCAACTATATGTTATGTATATATACTAATTTTCATGTTAAACTTTGATCCAAATAATATATTGATATAACTTTTATTTTTGTTTTGTTAAAATAAATTGTAAATATTTAATTCAAAAATAATTTATTTTTATAATTCCTGTTAAATATTTATGAACAGGAATTGATTCAAGCGAAAACAATATTTAAACAGGGATCAATAGAATATAATGTATATATGTATATATCTATATTAATCTATAAAATAATTTCACATGCTTTTTCCTTTCTGAAATATATTTTAATAAAATTGTTTATTAATGGACAATATATCGAAGTAAATAATAATTTATCGAAATTTTATTTATGCAATCTTACATAATTTGTATATCGATAAGATGAACTTTGTACATCGTCGATACGAGGAATTGAGAAAAAAGCATCAGATAGCATTTTTAGTATTTACTGTTTTAAAATGATCAGGATAACAATTGCAATAGACCGACTTCTGTATCATATATTTTCGGGTATATTCTGTAATTAAACATGAGCCGACTAACAATTATGTTCTATTACTTTAATATAATTTAACATTTCGAGTTTGCGAATGTTTATGAATTTTGAGAATCTTCTTTATTTTCTGAATGACTTCTTCAGTTTTAAGTTTGACGATTATTTATTTAGGCTATTTATTTTAACTCTTTCTACTTCTGGGCATTAAGAGGATTTTTTAAATCAAACTTACCATAGGTTCGGCTAGGCTTACAATAAGGGTAACCGATGGCATGGCTCGACACATTTCCCAAAAATTTAATAGTCCAGCTTTATAGTTTTTCCTATGCTATAAGAATTTTCAAAATAAAAAAAAGAAAAAGAAAATATTACTGGAATTTACGTAAAAAAATTAAGATTTTCTGAAGGTTTCATTTTCTTAAAAAATAGTGTTTGCTTAGCTTGCATAAATATATAAAAATGAAGTAACCTTTGATTTAACCGATAAAGGATGGGGGATGAACTATTTTTACATGTGATAAATAAGCCTACGTTAATCTATTTTGTTACATATTACAATGATAGCAGCGAATTTACTTAGAAAGAAACCTATGTGTATACGTAAACAATTAGAAAAATGTTCTTCGAAATTTTCAAAATAGCATTACTTTTAGATATTTTGGTGGTAAAAGCCATTAATTATTATTATACAGCTGCAGTCTTCGAATATCATACGGAGAATTATGAGAAAGATCCCATTTTAGTAACTGCCTTCAAGAATTTGCGCGTTTACCGAAAGGTCACCGTATTAGCGGCTCTAAATGTAAGTTTTTAAATTATTCCATGATTTATTATTTACTCTTCTGCTTCCAACGTCCTAAATTCTTTCCAGGAAGCGGATATAATAGTCTTTCCTGAGTACGGTTTATATCCTTTCGTCTCGAGAGAAAAATTTAAAATCGTAGCCCAAGACATTCCCGATCCGAAATACGTCCATTGGAACCCTTGTGTTAATTCATTAAATTATCAGAATATCTCCATTGCCAAAGAACTCAGTTGTATGGCAAGACAATCAAACATATACTTGGTGGCTAATATAATATCTGTAGTAAGTTGCAAATCCGAGAGCCATTGTCCTTCTGATAATATTTTTTTGTATAATACTAATGTGGTTTTTGATCGCAGAGGTTACTTAGTTGCACGTTACCGTAAATTCCACGTATACAAAGAAACCGGCATCGATAAGCCTCGAAAATCAGAATTTGTAATTTTCAAAACGGATTTTGGCACATTCGGAACGTTTATCTGTTATGATCTGAATTGGATTCAAGCTGTTGAACTGTTACAAAAATTTAAAATAGATACTATAGTTTATACTGCTTGGTGGGGAGGAGAACTTCCATCTCTTATTTCTATCCAGAGATACTTTTCTTGGGCCGCACATTTTAATGTCAATATGTTAGCTTCTAACAAGAACATTCCCTCTACTGGAACGACTGGAAGTGGAATATTTAGAGGCGCATCTAGTGATTCATATATTTATAACCCGAATGGAAAAAATAGGCTAATTTTGGCTAAGGTTGCTCGACGGGGAACGAAAATCCCCGTAAACGATACTTTCAAGATTTTTGAATTTGGAAATAATCATTCTGGCAACAATCTCTCATCGGGTATTTGTTCCATCAAAATTCTAGGTCCTCCTAAAAACGAATTTGATTATCGCTGTAATGAAGAAGATCTCTCCGATTACACTTTAATGAAATTACATAAAATAATCGGAAGCATTACAGCTTGTAACAATGGTTTATGCTGTAAACTTACATACAAAATAACGAATTTTCATAGAGAAGAATATTATTTAGCTGTCCGAAATGATACTTTTAAATTAGAAGGCACACCCGTTTGTGTAGAGACGTGTATGATGGTAAGGTGTGATTCTTATGGAGGAAAAAGGTGTTCTGTTTTTCCTACTGCAGCTAAGACAGTATTCGAAGAAGTAAGCATAAAAGCGAATTTTTCAACTGTATACATCTACCCTAATATTTTGACTTCGGGTGTTCAGCTAATGAATTTATCCCAATGGCACTTCAATGATAATAGTATTTTGTTGAAAAATACAACGGATAAACCTCTTTTAACAGTATCTCTGTTTGGGAGATGTTACAGTAGAGATCTGCCTAATCAATATAATGTTCATTTCAACAAAGCGACATACAAATATAAATAAACATGCAGACTATTAAATACGCCTAGAAAAATTTCTCAATCATTTATCTCAAGTAGAAAATGTTATCAAAAAGATTTAATGTTGAAGTGAAAGTAAGAAATAGTCTGCTTATCCTATTTTGTCAGGTGACTAAGATAAGCAAGATTTGTACTAAATTATTATCCTTATATACTTGAAAATCAATTCGAATATATTTATTCTGTCATTCATTCACTTTTATGTTTTATATAAATTACATTATATCAGTAACTTATTTTCATTTGTGTACAATACGTGGTTTTATAGACTTAATTGGTTTTAGCTATTGATTTGAAAGTGCTTAAATTCGCTTTATTCAGTTAAAAAATAATAATTTTTAGAAAATTTTGATTTAAAGAAGACAATAACCAAGTATTGATAATGATTAAGAGTAAACATTTTGTAATCATAATTATCAAATTTTTAAATTCTGTATTTGTTTTACAATTAAAACTTAATGAATATAAACGTAACTATGTCTAATATAATTAACTATTAAAGATTTTAATGAATGAATGAATGAGTTAATAATCGAAAAGAATTAAATGACATTTTGGAGTGGGATTTTTTAAGTTTTAAAAATTTAATTATCATAGTTGCAAAATGTTGCAAACTTGCGACGAAAACTTTGATACAATGTAGGAAAGAAAATTCTATTAATAATCTTGTTTAATATTGGCAATGTATTTATTTATTTTTGTTTATATTGGTTCTTATGTTTTTCTGTCAATGCTTTCTACTCAACATAACTAGGAAGGAGTAAGGAAGGATCGTAGTTTTCCATTACTCTCCATGTCTCACCAAAGTCCGTTCGATTAACTGTTTTTTGGGAATTCTATGCAAATCTTTGCTTTGCATGTTTGTAAATTCCTTACTTCATGTTGCTTTCACTTCATGATGTGGAGGTGAGTTGGGTTTTGGAGAACTGAGTCTGTCCATAACAAGTCTGTCCATTGGGTCTTTATGGACATGTTCCACAAAAATGGAAACTGCACTAAATAGAGACAGGAAAAAGGCGTAAAGCTTTTTGTGGAACATGTCCATAAACACCCAATGGACAGACTTACACACACATGATGTTCCGCAAGATAGTAGCAATACTTTTACACCGTGTTCTAGAAGTATAGAGAAATCCGTAAATCCATAAATGTTCTATAAACATAGCTCTTCAAACGCATTGTTTTAGCGTTAGAAGCGGTTAAAGTTAAGTTTTCTTAAGATGCTGCTTTGCAACACTGCTAAGCGCTGCGGAAAAGCCTTAATCTCGCTGCCCTTCAGCTTCTTTGCTGTATTAAAGAGCCAAGAAATGCAAGTCAAAGTTACGTTTTGCAAAAATTTAAGTCTCTGAAGGTAAAAAGCTGAAGGACAGCGAAATTGAGACTTTTCCGGATCTCTTAGCATTGCTGCAGAGCAGCATCTTAAGATGTAGCTAATCTGAAGTTTAGTCCCTTCCAGCGCTAAAACAATGCATTTGAAGGGTTATATTTATAATACATTTTTGAATTTCCGTAGGCATTTTATGAAATATGAAATAAAATAGTGAAATTTGTATTTTAATTTTATGCATAATAAATCTTTTAATATTATTAAAAGATTTATTATGCATAATAAATCTTTTAATATTATTAAAAGATTTATTATGCATAATAAATCTTTTAATATTATTAAAAGATTTATTATGCATATTATGCATAGAACCATATTTATCTATTAAAATAATCAAATTTTTGTTTTTATACTTTATATTAAATATGGTTGATAATTACTTTAATTTGAATTTTAGTTATACATTAATTTTTTTTTAGTTTTTATTTAAGCATTAAATTAAAATTTTTACTGGTAAATCTCTTAATATACAAAAATATTTAATTAATTAATATTTAATTTAGGTAATTATATTAAATTGAAGAATAATTTTTTGCATAATTAGAACGCTTTCCTTGTATTGATGTTATAATGTTCAACTTCAAAATAATCACAAGGAAGGCTTTCAGGACGTAAACACTATTTACTTTTACAAAATAATAGTAATAAAATAAATAAAAAACTAAACAAGCAAAAGAACAGTTTTAGTTTTTATGACTTAAAAAATTATTTTATTGCAACTTTAAGCGAGTTCCTCAATTAAACTCTTCGAATGCTGAATACACAGTATTTTTAGTACAGATATTTACAGAATTTGATATTATATATAACATAGATTAAATATTTACATATATCGATATGAAAATGATAAATTCCAACGTATAATACAATATTTAAAATATTTTTATATGACGCAAACAAACAATAGTTAATACAAGATATTTTTACAACAACGTTTACTTTTTCATTTATACGAATGAAATGTATATTTACATTCGTACATAGAAAACAAGTTATTTGATAAAATTTTATAATTTAGGCATAATAATCCATTCGATTTATTTTAAAAATTCTATATTTGTATATGATGATACTATTTATCTATTAGAATGATGTTTTTATTTTAATACATATTGAAAAAAAATGTTATCTAATATATATAATTATTACATAATTTATTTGTAAATTTAATTCTGTCAATAAAATTATATTTAAGAAGAGATAACGGCCAAATTGCTTAGTAATTCTTTAACCTTATAGCCTGATAAAGAATCCGACTGTTTGGTATTTGAAATAAAAATTTTTTTTTAAATAAAAACTTATAATCTTTCTCCTAGAATCAATAAAATTAATTTATTTATTAACAGTGTAACGTTATTTATGTCTTTTAAGGTATTTTGATATCTTACTGATATTTTAAATAAATGATATTAGAGTCATTGTATTCTGTACAATTTTAAAAGATAAATTAAATACACATAACTATATACATTCTTCCTGGTTTATAGGCCTATGGTATATATAGTGGGCTAAAAATTACGAAATAAGTCGTGCATATTTTAATTTCGCTTATTATGGGGGAGGGGAAATGTTTCCATTTTAACTTAATGATAAACGTTAGTTACTTTCTACGTGTATGGATTTAACCGTAAAAATACTACAGATGTGAATGATAAAAAGCGTCATTCTAATAAATAGTAATAACAATAACATGTAACCTGAATAACATGAGAAATTCGGATAAACTAACAAGTAAGATTAGGTAAATTAAAAACGAAGGTTTCTCCGAAAAAGAAAATTAACTCTTGAATGGTTAACAAAACGTAGAATGATAAAGAAAAGTAGGAAGAAGGATAAAAGAAAGAGCTGATTCAGACCATTATTAGACTTGACTTAACAGTTTTAATTTGTAAAATAGAAACCAACTGTGAGTTACGAACAATAGTTGGTTAAGGAAAGCGTGTTGTCGACTCGTCAGTCTTCGTCGAATCCAGTACACTAAGAAAATAGTTGAAGAATTTAACTATTTTTCAGTGTTCATTGTAACGAATTTTCTAACGGTCAGTGTCGTTCTATAAACATTAGTATCAATATTAAAGAGTAAAAACCATAACTACGTAAGCGCATAATTTTGATCCGTGAATGTGTTTTCAACGGTATTATATATTGATTTTTCTCTCATTATTTTAAAATTGCGTATTTCAAAACGGGCTAAGTTACTGGGAGTTTGAGGGGTTTATCCTTAATGTTGACAAATTCTGCTGAATAGTCAGCAAAGTCGCTCCACCAAAAACATTATATGATTTTGTTTTCGGAATTAAGAGAAATACAGCAATAAAGGAGCATGATTAATGGGAAGAATGGGGAAGGAAGTCAGTCTTCTTGACAGACACTTTGTATGAACTATCGCTACCAGCCATAGATATCAGTCAAAGAGATGTGGGATTACAAAAAGAAGGAATGATAATCGGGACGGATGAGGGTGATGAAGGGTCATATGTGGGTGCGATCGGCACTGAAACAGAATCTACGGTTACAAGAAATCGTTTATTTGACACGAAAAGAGGTTACAAGATTTCAGCGATCTTGGAAATTCAAAGTCGGTGGAGGTCTCTGGGGTTTCCTTTCCTTTCCAAGATAGTCCCAAATGAAGGAGTATTCCTGGCTATACTTTTTTATTAATATGCAACAAATTAATTACGATCGCTCTTATAGTGGCTTTGGAGTAATTTTTCGATGAAAAATTAACATTTAAACATCAAATTGGATAAACTAGTAAGCAAATTTAGCTATTAGAAGTGAAATTTTGTGGAGTCTCTGTAACTTAATTTCACCATTCTCAGTTTTAGATCTCTCTTCGCTAATTTTTCATCTCTGGTCGGCTATTTCCTGTCTGTATGGTCAGCAGCAACCCCATCGCTTCTTAACAAGATTTCGAATGCACTTTCGTAAGGTTTATCTTAACAAATTAAATAACAAATTTGGTCATTTTTCTTATAGGACTCAAGCGAGGTGGCACGAATATAAAATTTTTTGTAAGCATTATTTCGATCAGCTATTATTTTATCGATACTTTCAATGGGTTACTTTCTTCACATAATACTTTTATTCTCTTTCCTCCTAGACCAACCCGAAATTTATCTTGGCATTTCCTAATTTTTGTCTTGTCTCACAATCGCCTTTTATCATGCTGTTAAAACAACTTTAGATGGGGAGTTCTTTTGTTTTTTTTAACTTCACTTTTTGTAAAATTTAAGCGTAAAAAATGGTTTCTTTCAATATAATATATTTGTATTATATTAATTTATACTCATATTTAGTTTATAAGTTTCATTATAATAAAATTCTTTTATTATATACTGTATATATTTTGTTTTATTTTATATTCTTTAACTTTTATTTTTGTAATGTTTATATATATTATACATAGATCATAAATTGTATATATTTTGTAAGTTTTTACTTCTTGTTGATTAGTTTTTAATATTTCATACATATTTGGTCTTGGTTTTTGGTCTTTTGTTATTTATGTTTTTACGAAGTGAAATGGGTTAGTAATCTCATGCTGTATAGCAGTGTTTTTCAACCTGTGGGTCGCGACCCCCAGGGGGTCTCAAACTGTACACGGAAGGTCGCGGCTGAAAGAAAAAGACAAGTGTTTGTAGGTCCTACACTACAATAAAAAAAAAACTACAATTTCAGTGAGAAGGCTGTGCCTGTTTATTTTACAGTACAATTGGTTTTTTATCGATATTTAAATCTCAACAGAAAGAAAATTAAATACGTAGTTTTTAAAATCACTGACATAGTTTTAATATGGCCCTGGGGGTCGCCAGAATTTTTTTAACTTGTAAAGGGGTCGTGTATTCAAGAAGGTTGAAAAACACTGCTGTATAGTATTACTAGACAATTCATATAATTATTAAAGACTATTCTTATATTTAGAAACTTCAAGAAAAATTGCTGTGTACTACCATATCACTCTAGACAACAGCTTTTCTTTGGTTTGTACTAGGCTTATATATGTATATAGAATTTATAGAAATTTATAGGTATGATGTGTTGGAATAGTTTTGCATTTATAACCTTGTTCTATATTATAATTCTATATCATATAACCTTGTTCTATATGTAATCGACTATAGATTAGCATATGATAAACCGAATTATCTGTTATTTGTGGTTTAACGTGTTTATTTTTGCATGAATACGGAGTTCAAAGATTTGTACGTAATGTGTATAAATCAACTAACGTCAATATTAATAAGGAAAATTAAATCGTGCAACAAGTCATGCGGTGTTATTAAATATATCAGATTTTCTAACCAAAATAAAAGTAAATCCAATGCAAATATAATCAAGAGTCGCTCTGACTTATTGCAAATATTAATAGATGCTTAAACGTTACTTGAATGATAATTTTTTTCTTTTATAGTATAGTAGAATATTCTGTATATAGTAAATTATATGTGTGTTCAATTGTCCGATTTTTTAATGAAGAAAATATTATTGTATAATTTTATATTTTGTTTCAAAGTATTCAAAAAAGATTTTAATTGTTTTCTTACAACGGAGAAAACTATAAGAATCGACTATCTCAATCATTTATTGATAAGACTTCATTTCAATTGAGATTATGGCATCTATCTTTATTATTTAGCAGCGTGCAGATCAGACCAATGGAAATTCATACGTATATATATATTATTTAAAGTGAATAACGAGCCTTTTTCGTTTTTCCACCGTGAACAAATAATGTAAATACAGTAGAGCGTCGATTTTCCGAATCAATTGGGGACTGGGGTTGTTCGTATAACTGATATTTCGGTTAACCGATTTATGTACGAAAAAATAGTTTAACGTATCCGATGTTGAAATTTTTCTCCGTTGCGTGTCGCTTCGCGTTGAATTTTCGTCGATGTTAAGCCTAACGAAGACTATTGTATCGTTAAAAATTATTTTTTTATTTTGTACGAACAAAATAAATATATTGGAAAATATAAAAACAATAAAAAATTATACTTCAGATGTTAATTTAGTATCAAAAACGTAAAATATTTGAGTAGCCCAAGACATAGACAAAGATTGAAGCGCCACAGCACTGGCGAAAATCTAAATTTGTCGACTGGAATTCTTTCGGATGATTGACTTTCGGAAAATCGACGCTCTACTGTAATTAAAAGCTCTTTCGACAAGTACAAATTACGTTTTTGAAGTATTGAAAAATGAATAGTCCATTAATTAGAAAGATTTTTGATCGTTTACACATTTTTGTCACCACTTTGGAATTATTGAAACAATAGATTTTTGCGAAAATTTTCCAAAATGATCAAATGCCGAGTAGATTTCTTCCATAAAAATAAAAAACATAAATAAAATTCTCTCTTCATAGGCAACGTGTACAATGACTTCGAGTGACCTTTAATTACCTCGAATTTCATTCTACGTTTTTTTCAAATCGTCCGAACCAAAATATATGCAAAAATCCCATTCTCTTTGCCGGTGACTAGACTTGATTTCGAATTATCCAATATCTAAATAACAAGGCTTCACTGTATATATATATAAATCTTAGTATATTATATATTATGTTAATATTTTTATTAGCTGAACTCCACCTAGATTTATTGGCGAATTTGAACAAATTTGGTATCAAAAGGTAAGGGATCTACAGATATACAATAAACTTTGTTTTTTGGATTCGATGATCTTTTCCACAGATATGGAGTTTCAAAGTTCTAAAATTTCCTTATCATTTTGCGTACAGTCGATAAGAAATTTCTGCAACAGTTCAATTTCAGAACTTTGGAACTCGATATTTCTGGAAAAGATCATCAGATGTAAAAAGAAAAAGGATTATTGCACATCTACAGACCCACCTTATCTACCAAAGAGGCTGATTATAACCTCTTTGATTATTCGCGAGATATCCAGCAGTTGGCGGTAAAAATTTAATGTTTTTTTTTTTTAAGAGAAAATTTTGGTAGATCAGATTTTTGTCTTAGAATCGTATTTAATTCTTCTATTAACGTACGATTCGGAATTCTGAAAATTGAACTCGTTAATTTTCTACGAATTTTTAAAGTCGTAGAAAATTTTTAAAAATTAACGAATTCGATTTTCAAAATTTCTATTGCCATCTATTGGAGATCGCACGCATAACTAAGGAGCTAAGAATGGGGTCGTTTGAACTTTATCAAATCTGCGACCATTTAAACTTAAATATTTAAGGGAAAAAAAGTACGAGTTAAACGTATATACAATAAGATCTCGCTTAGTGATACTTTGTTTAACGCTGTTTGTTTAACACTGGCATCTGAAGCAAACCTAAATATAATAGGATAAAATTGAAGGAGTAAGGCAACGCAACAGTCGGATCTTTGGAGATTGGGTCCTGTTTATGTGTTAAACTCGTGCAGAAAACCCAAAAAACTATGTGGTCAACCCATTGGAGAAGCATTGACCACGACTAACCAGCAGTTTTTAGGGACGGATTCAAGGGAATGAGCAGCGCGCAACTGCACACCACTTCTGAGGATTTTTTCCGAATAAAGCCTGGTAGTTTAAGTAGTAAAAAACTTTGTATATCATATTGTTTCCTTTATTTCTTCATCACCTCTAAACATTTCTAGATCCACTATTGCCAGTGTTCTAGTGTTTTTATCCACTCAGATCAGTCAGTGTCTTGGCAAGCAAAGCTAAGAATGGGGTCGATGTATTTATATTTGATCTTGAAGCAGTTGTAACGACTCCACCTTTACTTATCAACGTGGCCTTGATTTTGGAGTGAACTTGATATAAAATTCAATATGAAAATAAACTTAACGCTTCGAGCAAAATTAACAAGATAATGAAATAACAGTAAGTTTATCTTAATTTATTATAATTAGGATATACTTAATTGAGCATTAATGCAACATCAAACTGGATAAAGTTAATATTAAAAAACCGAAAAATCTTTATAATACGGCAGAACCTAAATGAAGTCCGAGACAACAGGGAAACCGACACAGAGCATAAACAGGGAGAGGATAAGCCAGGGAGAAGCGACCATTCTTTCTCCTTGAATTTCTGGCTTTCTAAAGGATCTCTTTACTAAATTCCTAATTTGATCAGTTAATCAATTTGACACTTCCTTTCGTCCGCAAGTATTGATCCAATTTTGAAACTTTAGCTCGTATGACACGCGATGATAATTTCTGACAGCTAAGAATTTTTTATGTCTTTATTATACAGTACTTACAACGGGACGATTTTGCTTTCAAAGGAATGCTACATTTATTTCCAAATTTTGTCATTTCTACCAGAGTCAGAGTCAAAACTCGATTTTTCCGATTGACATTCTAAGCCAGCGTTTCTCAAAGTGGGCGATAACGCCCCTTGTGGGCGCTGGAGGCTTTCAGGGGGGCAGTAGAAGGCTCAAAGAGAATTGGGGGGCGTTAAGGAAATATAGAGGGGCGACGGCAGACAAATTTTATATATAAAAATTCGACGGAATATATATAAAATGTTGACATTTTATATATTTTTTATTTTTTATTGAAGGTCACAACTTGAATATTTCTAACACATTGACTTTTATTTTAGCTCAGCGTTTCTCAAAGTAAGCAATAACGCCCCCTTCCGGCGCGATGAATAGATCTATGATAGAGGCAAAGTATTGAATGGTGACCAAAGGCAAAATTGGGGCTGATAAAAGGAAACATTGCGTTCAATGGTTTCCAGATGATGAGAACAATTTACAGTAAGGGCACAAAGTGTGAGATTCATAGAAAAGTTTTCCTAAGAATATTTCCAATTTTTTTTTCACACAAGAGAAAATGAGTTAGGGGGCGTTGGGTATAACTTTATGGAACAAAGGGGGCGGTGGATCGAAGTTTGAGAATCACTGGTATAGACTTAAAGTTCAAAAGATCTTTACCGGAGACGGTTAACGTCGTGTGCTTTTTACAGTATCGTAATACAATAGAAATCGATCGATCTCGGAATATTTACATTGACTACTAAACAATGGTTACGCTTACTCCATGGAAACTAGCATTAGGAGATGTTGAAATTAGCAAGACATTTGGAGGCATCTATCCGTCGGATTTGTTACCCGAAAAAATCGGAAAGAAGAAAGGATTTATAGTTAATACCGATAACAGTTTAAAGCCTTGACAACATTGGATAGCGATATATTTTCAAGATTCGACGTGTTTTTACTTCGACTCGTACGGATTACCTCCTAAAATCCGATCGATTATAAACTTTATTCGTCGGAATTCGAAACAGTTACGCTGGAATCAATTGAGTTTGCAGGGACCATATAGTTTTACGTGTGGATACTTTTGTCTATATTTTCTCTATAAAATATCGAGAAATCAAGATATGCGAATGTTACAACCTACTACTAAACTATTCAATGATGCTTTTGTGATGAGATTTATACACAATAATTTCCGTTTGGGTAAATTACCATCTAATATAAAAATTAAATGTAATCAATGTAGCAATAGTTTACTCAAATAAAAGTCTATTTTAAAAAAACTAAAAAGGTGTTTTTATTGAACCTGGAAAAAAAACTAATATTAAATTTGATCGCACATATCCGAAACACCATAGAAATATTTTTTTACTCGCCGTTTTTTTTTTAATCTAACGGTTATACCATCTCCATTTCTAAAAAATATTAAATCGTTTAATAAAAACTAAACAAATATATGTGAACCGCCGGGGAGGGTGTAGGTCTCCCGATCTGGCAACAGGTTGTTAAACCTTCTCACTGTCAGGATGGATGGAAGGATTCTGTTACCGCTGTAACGGGCTTTAATGGTTTGGGTCGAGTGGCGGAGGGAGAAGTGTGTCTGTAAGATGACAGGCGATTTACGAGCAAACGAGGACACCAATTTAACAGGATAACAACGATTTATTAGCTACATAGATACAATAACTAATTAATTACAATAACTAATTTCAAAGGGATAAATCTGAGTCCCTGAAACGCGAAGGACCGAGAGAGAGTTTACAAAAATTTGTTCCATATTTCTTTATGTCTTTATTCTTAAGGAAAAAGGTTTTGATATCCAATGGGTTGGTAGGATAAGGATAATTTTTCTNCGTTTAATGGTTTCCAGATGATGAGAACAATGTACAGTAAGGGCACAAAGTGTGAGATTCATAGAAAAGTTTTCCTAAGAATATTTCCAATCCTTTTCTCACACAAGAGAAAATGGGTTAGGGGGCGTTGGGTATAACTTTATGGAACAAAGGGGGCGGTGGATCGAAAAAGTTTGAGAATCACTGTTCTAAGCATTCCAATCAGTTAATTCGAATCTATCAGTAGCAATTTGATAAAAATTGTAAACTATAAATTCCCAGTGTCGTCCATCCGTCTGTCTTAATCTCGGAGAGACAGACGGATGGACGACAGTTAGATGAAATCCGAGAAATGGAAACTTTAGGGACAGCAGGACCCAATTAACTAAAGATGAACTTTCGATGCAAACCGGAAGTCACGTTTTCTCAATTCAAAACTTCCCTGCTCCCGAAAGCAGTTAATAGATGACCGGCACGACTCTATTGTAAAGGAAAAGTATGATGTTCAGGGGCAAATCACTACTAATTTGAGGTGGAGAGGATATATTTTGAATTAAATGATTTTAAAATATTATTAAAAATTGCAGCCCGGTATTAAGACGATGTCACAATAAATAATTGCTCTTAGTTATAGTTTGTTTGTGAAAACTTTGGCTTCAACTTGTGAAAATATTTACGATGAAAAATTACATTTTGACTTTTGTCATGTTATGAACCACAATATTGAAGTTAAAATCTTTCTAAGAGGTAATGAGGAGTTAAGAAAGACGTGATTAATATTACTACTCTCACTATTGGAAGAAACCTTTACTTATAACTTTTTATACGCTCTCCAGCCTGACGAAATAAAGTCTGTCTCCTTGAAGTTAACTATCGTCTCTCTCCCAAAGGCTTTGTAGATTTCTAATCTTTTTAGTTGTTTCGGCCGAGGCACTATCTGATGCTATACCCGTGGCGTAGAGAGCTTTTTTTGAAATATACTCCAAGTAACACTAGATGAACTCATCGCATGCACATTGGGGAGTTACGCTCGTACTTATACTTAGTTATTATTACTGGTTCTTATATTTCTATTATTATTTTTATATATGCTTTATACGTGTATATTTTCATTTATTTATAACTTCAGACACCTGGCTATCAACATTTAAAATATTATTCTAGAATGTTTTAAAAATTTTTGTTCTAGACTACTAGAATAAAACCGACATTTGATTTGTACCGATGAAGGTCAAATACGGGCGCATATCAATCGAAGGGTTTAGAAGTGTATATAGGACAGACAAACGGGCAATTCTATTATATATAAAATAAATTTTAAATAATTAGAACTCACATTATTTGTCTAAGTTATAATAAAGCTTATAGTTATGTACTATTAACGAAACTTGTTTTATTTTATTTCTAGTCTCATTAGATGCTCGTGAGATGACGGCGACATTGGTAACGTTGGAGTAAAGGAGTTTTCCGCTATTGTTTGCAATTTTTATTAACTTTTACGATTAGTGCTTCAAAAATGCGTCCAAAACGTAATAGTAAATCTAGAAGTGGAGATAAATGCAAGAATTGCCTCTCTATTACTATAGAAACTAAACTAGACATTATAAAATTAAGTGCATTAGGCGTTTGAAACACCCGTTAGTAAGCAGTAGTGAGCGGGTAAACAAGCATAATGTATTCTATTAAGTACTGTACATTGAAGGATCAAACACTAATAATAAGTGGTTATTCTATGTACAAATTTCTAGGTTACTTTTCGACTTACGATAAAACCTTGGAAACGTAACTCGTTTGTAAGTAGGGGAGCATCCGTATATTCCTTATGTCTTAACTCTCCCCAATAGAAGCTTTGTAACTGGTGCTCCGGTTTGATCTCCATAGCGCCAGGCGGTATAAAGTACATGGGCGAAATATGATACAGTTACCCCTAATAAAAAGTCATCGATAATCGTTGAAAAGAAAAATTAAACGAGTAATTAATTAGATCGGATATAATTTAACTCGAAAATAGTTTTCGAAATTTTACTAACACAGAGGCTCTTCTGGTAGCAAGATTATGTGGATAACTGGGAAAAAACACTGTAGTGAACTTCGATGAATAAATAAAAATCATTTTAGCAGTTTGAAGGCTCGGATTTCAGCGAATAAGAATGTAATTAATCTATTAATTAATATACTTACGTCAAGTGTCGAGTTGCATTCGAAAAGTTGTTATTTTTGAGAAACAATTATATACTGTATAAAGCAATGAATAGTCAAAAATTCGCATTCTTCTTTTGACAATACAATGTAATACATATTTTTATATTGTCCAGAAATTCTTATAACTTATAATACAGTATACAAATAATTGAATAATATATATTTACAAGGTAGCTTCAAAAAGTTTCCGGAATTTATTTTTACTCAAAAGTATGTGTGCAATTGAGAAATCAAGCAACGTGTCTTTTAAAGTAACCACATTGGTAACCACACACTTTTGCCAATGCTGATATAGCTGAAAAACATTCTTGGAAGTCGTCTCGCGACAGCCCTGCAACGCAGATGTCGCACTCTGTATAACCTCATCCGCATTCTTGAAGTGGCGTCCCTTGATGGCATCTTTCAACTGGGAGAAGAGGAAGAAATCGCATTAGATTCGCCGTGAGCATTCGTGACACTATGTGTGGGTAAACACGGTCGGTGCATGTTCAATTCCATCTTGCGAGATCATGCAGGATGGAATAGCAACTTCCAACCGAATTTCCCGCTCTCTTAGCGATCTGCTCAATTGACTGCTATCTGTCTGACCTCACAATCTCGAGTACATCAACACTTTCTCCTCTGACATTGACGTCGACGGACGACCACTTCACAAGTCATCAGCAATACGTTCTCGTCCCTCACGAAAGCGTTTTTGCCAGTCATAAACTTGAGAATGCTTCGTGGCAGATTCAACGTAGGCATACTGAAGTATCTTCAAGGTCTCAGAGGGTTTTCTCTATAACACATAAATTTGATATTTGCACATAGATCTTTCACAGACATTTCCGCGACACTCTGTCCACGTCGTTTCACTAACACGACCATCAGTGAACAGTAACTGTTGTCATCTTTGCAGCGAGTACGGATTTGTTTCAACACATTTCTCTATTCCTGGCATGTTTAACTAAGACATGCATTGCATGCTCCCTTTTTTATTGCCTTTAATTGACTAACCCAGCATAATTCTGGAAACTTTTCAAGCTATCTTGTACTTATGAAATACTGTACTTGCTTAAAACTTTGATACAAAAACCTTACGTCTAATGAGTATAATTTTAAACATTTTACCATAGCAAATGTCACAAAATTTTCGTCTAAGATTAATCTTAGTACGGGACAAAAAATCAATCGTCTGTAAAATGTTAAATGCGATTATATTTTTATATTTAAACCAATTCCTAAAATAATTTGTCATTTCTTGTGCATCTTATCATTTGTAGGCAGACTATAACGAGACGTTGATGCAATACTAGTTTGGCCTTCTAATACGTACATCTTTTGCTGTTTTAATTCGATATTTTAAAAAATTTCTTTGAAAATAGCAATTTTAAAACAATTGCGCTCGAACCACTCCTAAGTCCGTAACAAGCTCTATCATCCTCTTTTTCTCAAAGTATAAAAATATTCATATATTATATAAAAATAAGAAATAATAAAGCTGGAAAAATTACTCCGGATCTCTATCGTAAGATCTTCCGAATAAAGTAGCAAGTAAGAGGCTGTCAGATTCTGTTTTGAAATGTAATTTATGGTTCTTGTAAACCCAATTCTTTTTCGGAGCTAGTTGTAGGCCGCTAATAGAAATACTGGGATAGACATATGGAGTGGTGAAATTAGCTTCGATTTTAAGCTCTTCAAAGACAGTGCTAGCTTTTGTAGGAAAGGTGGAACACGCCTTCCCTTTATAGGAATCGCAGCGCACAAAAAAACAAGCTTCTATCCACCATGTATATCTTTCGAAAGCTGTATAAGTTCCATTGAAAACTGCCAGATAATAGTCTTCGTCCGATAACTGTACTTTATAACTAGCGCTACAGCAAAGTCCATTATTACAAGCTTCCACGTGATTTTCCGCATTCACTTTAACTAACGTAAAGTTACTGAGGTCATAATCCTGGCATCTGAAATCCTTGTAGTTTGATGGGGATCCTAGTATTTTCCTAGAACATACTCCAGAAGATATATTATTATCAGATTTTCCTATTGCAAAATCACCAAATTCAATAATAATTGGAGGCGGAAATTCTTGAGGTGGTGTAACGCCTCTTTTTGGAACTTTAGAGATCAGTAGTCTGGATTGACCATCTGCGATATAAACGTAATTGCCGATTCCAGTATCTCCAAAAAACATTCCGCTTCCTAAAGATCCATAATCTGGACGTTGCCTATTAGCTGCTATAATGGTGACGTTATTTGCGATTCCCCAAGATTGTTGCACTTGAACAGCATTCATTCCTAGTTCCTTGAAATCGAACCATAGAGTTGAAAATATAACAGCATCAGGTTTATATTTTTCAACCATTTGAACTGATTCTTTCCATACAATATCGAAGCAAACAAAAGTACCGATTAAGGCAAAATCAGTAGAAAATACAATAAATTCCGGTTTTGGAAGGACGTTAAGGCCATCTTCGAAATATAAATGAGTTTTCCTATATCGTGCTATTAATAGTCCACTTCTATTGAAGGCTACATTGGTGTTATAAACGTAGAATTTATCATCCGGGCAATCAGTAGAATTGTCGCAAGGAACTTTCGACAGAATATTAGCCAAAATAACCAAGTTATTTTGCTTAGCTATGCAGCTTAAATTGGCTAAAATATATGAATTGTTGTACCTGTCGGGTTCCAAACAAGGATTCCATTGTTCAATTTTCGGATCGGGAACGTATTGGGCATCGTCAATTATAACTTCTCTTTCCGTTGGTGGAAAGAGTCCAAATTCAGGAAAAACTAGTAAGTCAACATTCTGGAATTCAATAAGCTTTAATTATTAAACAAAAAAATAAACAGTAATTATCACATTTTTATTGCACTTACGTGTTGACCAGCTGTCGTTGCAGCTCTTTCATAAGCGGCCAAATTTTTTTCAATGAATTCCTCAGTCGTATCTGTTTTGTAATTACCTTTCCTTACGTGTTCATGTACAGCAGCCGTGTAGTAGTCTGGGTCATCGACATCCTGACATTTGACCGCAACTATCAATAACAGTCCAAACACTACGGAGAACATTGTAAGACTAAAGAACCTGTATGGGAATACATACATATGATACTTGAAATTTATAGTTTATTTTATATGCCTAAGCATCAAGAGTCATTAGACTAATTGACAAAAAATAAATAAAAGATACAGAAATTAGATATTTTTGTATTGTAGAATGAGTAATCCATTTTTTACATGTTAATTAATAGTGTTTAAAGAAATATTTTTTGTATGGTGATTTTTAATTAGTGTTTCTGTTTTCTCCATACGAAATGTTTCTGGAGAAAAGAAATTTTAATCCAGATTTCTGAAAGTCGCTCGAGAATTTTCATTTAATAAATAAATAAATAAATCTAGCAACGATTTTCGTAACTTTCTCGGTTGTTATGATCTTTCACTAAAAAAGAATTTTTTTATTATTAATTAAGCAAATTAAATAAATTGCGTGGCGCCATCTTTTATGAGATTTTGTTATAAAAAAACTTTTTATAATTTTAATTACAGAACTATAAAATGTCAAAAGGCTTAATTTCTGTGTGTCATATCTCGATTAAGATCGGACTTAATGCCAATTTTACTCGTTAATAGCTTTTACAATTTTTAATAAAACTAATTCCTATCCTCAAAATTAAGCTTTAATAAAGTTTTAATAATAAAATATCATTACAGATGACGCCACACACGTAATTTTGATTACTGCCGGGATAATTGATCAACTCGTAGTTGGTTTATTAATTTAATTAAAATTATCAGCTATAACTACTTCATTTAGTTAGTTCATAGTATGTTTGTCATAAATTTGAAACATCTACAGTACGCCCTTTTGTAATTGAGAGATAACCGAATTAGTAGATAATACATTACCAATACATATCCTAATCAATGACGAAAATAGAACGAGACAGAAAGTGCCTGGCTTATAAATTGCAATGAATCTATTACCTTACATTAACAAAAGACTATTGTTTAATATTTTAATTTTAATCTAAAGAATGGATAATTTTTTAATAAGAACTATTTTAACTTACCCAAGGATCTGGTGTCTTCTTTTGTAAGAGTTCAGATATATACCACAACACAGACTGGTTCCAAGAATAATAGAGAATCAGAAATATAACCAATCATATCATACAAATGACATTATCATAAATTATTCGTAGATGTTGTGATGAAGCAACTTTATCTATATCCTGTATACAAAAGTTGAAAATCACCTGTTTAGTATTTGTAAATTACTTTCACGTTTGTTTTTTTATAGACACATGTATATACTGTAATATAATATATCATAATTTATGTTTTCCAAACAACCGTAAAGAATATTCATTTATGAGAATGGAAAAAAATCGTTTTGCTTTATAAATTACCGATTAAATTTATTTTTAAAATTATTACTATTTATTACTTTTATTTTTACTAAAATTTATTACTTTTAGGNGCGCACAAAAAAACAAGCTTCTATCCACCATGTATATCTTTCGAAAGCTGTATAAGTTCCATTGAAAACTGCCAGATAATAGTCTTCGTCCGATAACTGTACTTTATAACTAGCGCTACAGCAAAGTCCATTATTACAAGCTTCCACGTGATTTTCCGCATTCACTTTAACTAACGTAAAGTTACTGAGGTCATAATCCTGGCATCTGAAATCCTTGTAGTTTGATGGGAATCCTAGTATTTTCGTAGAACATACTCCAGAAGATATATTGTTATTAGATTTTCCTATTGCAAAATCACCAAATTCAATAATGGTTGCAGGCGGGAATTCTTGAGGTGGTCTAACGCCTCTTTTTGGAACTTTAGAGATCAGTAGTCTGGATTGACCATCTGCGATATAAACGTAATTGCCGATTCCAGTATCTCCAAAAAACATTCCGCTTCCTAAAGATCCATTCTGTAGCTGTTGCCTGTTAGCTGCTATAATGGTGACGTTATTTGCGATTCCCCAAGATTGTTGAACTTGAACTGCGCTCATTCCTGGTTCAATGAATTCGAACCATAGAGTTGAAAATATAACAGCATCAGGTTTATATTTTTCAACCATTTGAACTGATTCTTTCCATACAATATCGAAGCAAACAAAAGTACCGATTAAGGCAAAATCAGTAGAAAATACAATAAATTCCGGTTTTGGAAGGACGTTAAGGCCATCTTCGAAATATAAATGAGTTTTCCTATATCGTGCTATTAATAGTCCACTTCTATTGAAGGCTACATTGGTGTTATAAACGTAGAATTTATCATCCGGGCAATCAGTAGAATTGTCGCAAGGAACTTTCGACAGAATATTAGCCAAAATAACCAAGTTATTTTGCTTAGCTATGCAGCTTAAATTGGCTAAAATATATGAATTGTTGTACCTGTCGGGTTCCAAACAAGGATTCCATTGTTCAATTTTCGGATCGGGAACGTATTGGGCATCGTCAATTATAACTTCTCTTTCCGTTGGTGGAAAGAGTCCAAATTCAGGAAAAACTAGTAAGTCAACATTCTGGAATTCAATAAGCTTTAATTATTAAACAAAAAAATAAACAGTAATTATCACATTTTTATTGCACTTACGTGTTGACCAGCTGTCGTTGCAGCTCTTTCATAAGCGGCCAAATTTTTTTCAATGAATTCCTCAGTCGTATCTGTTTTGTAATTACCTTTCCTTACGTGTTCATGTACAGCAGCCGTGTAGTAGTCTGGGTCATCGACATCCTGACATTTGACCGCAACTATCAATAACAGTCCAAACACTACGGAGAACATTGTAAGACGAAAGAACCTGTATGGGAATACATACATATGATACTTGAAATTTATAGTTTATTTTATATGCCTAAGCATCAAGAGTCATTAGACTAATTGACAAAAAATAAATAAAAGATACAGAAATTAGATATTTTTGTATTGTAGAATGAGTAATCCATTTTTTACATGTTAATTAATAGTGTTTAAAGAAATATTTTTTGTATGGTGATTTTTAATTAGTGTTTCTGTTTTCTCCATACGAAATGTTTCTGGAGAAAAGAAATTTTAATCCAGATTTCTGAAAGTCGCTCGAGAATTTTCATTTAATAAATAAATAAATAAATCTAGCAACGATTTTCGTAACTTTCTCGGTTGTTATGATCTTTCACTAAAAAAGAATTTTTTTATTATTAATTAAGCAAATTAAATAAATTGCGTGGCGCCATCTTTTATGAGATTTTGTTATAAAAAAACTTTTTATAATTTTAATTACAGAACTATAAAATGTCAAAAGGCTTAATTTCTGTGTGTCATATCTCGATTAAGATCGGACTTAATGCCAATTTTACTCGTTAATAGCTTTTACAATTTTTAATAAAACTAATTCCTATCCTCAAAATTAAGCTTTAATAAAGTTTTAATAATAAAATATCATTACAGATGACGCCACACACGTAATTTTGATTTCCGGGATAATTGATCAACTCGTAGTTGGTTTATTAATTTAATTAAAATTATCAGCTATAACTGCTTCATTTAGTTAGTTCATAGTATGTTTGTCATAAATTTGAAACATCTACAGTACGCCCTTTTGTAATTGAGAGATAACGAATTAGTAGATAATACATTACCAATACATATCCTAATCAATGACGAAAATAGAACGAGACAGAAAGTGCCTGGCTTATAAATTGCAATGAATCTATTACCTTACATTAACAAAAGACTATTGTTTAATATTTTAATTTTAATCTAAAGAATGGATAATTTTTTAATAAGAACTATTTTAACTTACCCAAGGATCTGGTGTCTTCTTTTGTAAGAGTTCAGATATATACCACAACACAGACTGGTTCCAAGAATAATAGAGAATCAGAAATATAACCAATCATATCATACAAATGACATTATCATAAATTATTCGTAGATGTTGTGATGAAGCAACTTTATCTATATCCTGTATACAAAAGTTGAAAATCACCTGTTTAGTATTTGTAAATTACTTTCACGTTTGTTTTTTTATAGACACATGTATATACTGTAATATAATATATCATAATTTATGTTTTCCAAACAACCGTAAAGAATATTCATTTATGAGAATGGAAAAAAATCGTTTTGCTTTATAAATTACCGATTAAATTTATTTTTAAAATTATTACTATTTATTACTTTTATTTTTACTAAAATTTATTACTTTTAGGAGAGAATGTGTAATGCAGACATACTACACATTCATCGTGAAGAACAAACAGTTTGTGTTTACGTAAATAAATGTTTATTTTCTTAACCCAGGATTTTTGTGTAAATGCAAACTTTTTTCTATTCTCCGTGATCAAATATGTTCGATTTACAAGAGCTAAAATTAATTGGTCATGTGTTATCTGATTCTGGTATCAAGCGTGTATTTCTGGTTGTGTAAATATTGTAATACAACGTAAGTTTACGTAGCCATAAAGAGTGAAAATGTCTAAAAGATACATTGTGCGTAGTATATTTATTTTCCATTATGGTTATCACTGGGTTCTAGGAGCCGATTTTTTCGCCTTCCTGACCAATTTTTCTCGATATTCGGGAACGGGAAAACGAAAAAATTTCTGAGAACGGGCGGGAAGTAATTCTCTCTTGGAAACTCTATCGATCGTATATACCTCGTATAATACTCAATTTCCCTTTTGTCATTTGAACAACCAAAGACGTCATAAGGTAAAAAGTAACAATCAATATTTCAATATTGAATCTGCTCCATTCAATTGTATTTACTCTTGAATAAATTCCGTTAAAATGAAGAGAAGTTTGACTTTTTGTGATAATTATACAACATTCGTTGCTAGATATCAATTAGAAGATAAAAATATCATTTTATTGTTTTTTGTAAATTTAACTCATTTTACACACTACTTCATAAAATTATGAATGCAGCGAAAAGGAAAGTCTAGAGGTAGGCGACGGTAAATCTGAACAGTTGAACATTCATTGTTTAATCAGTTCCATAACTTAGGTCGATAACGTCGTGGAAATCGAACCGTTAATACAATGCCCTTCCCATCAAAAGCAGAATTCCTGGTATCCTCTGTATATCAATCTGGTACAAATCTGGTTCAATTGTGGATCATATCATAAACAGATTATCAAACTGTAAAAATTATAATTGTGTGCAAAGGTTGGCCTTCGATTTTAGGGGAGAATGGAGTGTCATAACGAGCATTTCATTTTATACCTAAAGCATTGATTACTTTCATATTTAGTTAATTGAACAGGATGATATTCGCATGGGAAAACGAAAACGAACATAACGAGAAACACGGCATATTTCAAAAATTAAAATTAATTATTTTATTATTTACGTTTTATTACATATATAAAAAATTATTTACAATTAAGACAATTTTATTTACAAATTTAATTGTTGAAATAACTATTATTCAGGTTTGCACATATAATACGATGTGTTTTCTTTGATTTTTTATTAAAGTTTAACGTCGACATGTAGTGCATACCAGTGGTCACTTTCTACCATTTGTTATGAAATTTGTTAGCAGTAACACACCGGTTTAAATGCAATGTAAATGTCAAGTCCAATCCTAAATTATAAAGAGTGAAATTATTATGTGAGGGTCGGGACGAATAAAGATGAAAAAAAAATCTACCATTTTTTTCCCTGTTTCGAAATATTGTCGAATTTTGTAACCGGAGGATGAACACTCTTCCTTCCCTGGAGTGGCTTCCTTTCCCTCCGGAACTTGTAAATGAGTCACGAGAAAATAAACGAAAAAAATTTGCGATTGGTAAAAAATGATAACGTGATCGGGGAGATAAATAGAGCGCACACCGGGACAAAAGGGGAGTCAAAGGCCGGAAAAGATTTGTTCTTGAGAGTGTGGACGCTAAGAAAGGACGACGAGTTCGAACCCAATCCACGGATGGCTCCAGACGAATCTCACCCGATCCAAGTTACGTCGCTCTGTGCAAGCAACCCTAGAGGTACGATAACGAATATTGTAAACTCTCTCGGCGCGCACACATCCAGGTCCGCGTGTAAGGTTGTAAAATCTCAATGTTAGTTATATTATTTAAGTTGTTGTCTAATAAAATTTTGTTCTATTATTAAATGATGTCTTTTACTCGTGTATCGCCGACGCCTTACCGACGACCCCTCTAACCTCCTCCACTCGACCTGACAAAAATAATCCTGATCCTAAACGAAACATGCCATCCTTCACAGGCTGGTTAAGCCTGCTTTACTGGTCAGTGGGCAGGCTTCCCACTGACCAGTAAACCAGCCTGTAAAGCGACCCAAAAGAGGTACGACTTCGTCCTTCCTCAGGGGCTACACACACTTATTTAGATTATAAAACGTAAATTATTTCTATATTATTTATAACACAGTTCTAGGCTTTCAGCTTGACTAAATATTAATTTGCGTCAAATCATTTCATCTTCCGTACGAAAACAAAGAAGAACAAGTAAACGTTCTTAGGTCAAATATTCTCATATGCGCAGGAGTTCAATGAATAAAATGCTTTTTGAAAAGAACATTTTAATTGGAAATAAAATAAAAACTAAACACAGCATTTATTGTTTAATAAATGAATTATATCAATAACGAGAAAATAATATATTTTAAAGTATCAGATATTTATTGTAAATTATATATTTTTATATTGTGGAACGAAATAGATTTATTTTCTCGCGCGTTAATTAACAGTATTTTTAAAAAAATAGTAGTTAATCTCAAGTGATATTACTTTCGCTGCTGTTATATATAACAAGGGAAAGTATGGCGATCGGTCAAAAAATGTTCCCTAAGATTTTTGCATTTTACATTCTCGGTTGGTACGTATACATAACAAGGGAAAGTATTAGAATCGTGTCAAATTTGATCCTCCAAGCATTTTGCAAATCTCCACGTTCTGAAACCTCTTGAATCCAAAAAAGGCAAAAAATTCGGTAGATATATATGTATGTATGTGTGTGTNAAAATAACCAAGTTATTTTGCTTAGCTATGCAGCTTAAATTGGCTAAAATATATGAATTGTTGTACCTGTCGGGTTCCAAACAAGGATTCCATTGTTCAATTTTCGGATCGGGAACATATTGGGCATCGTCAATTATAACTTCTCGTTTCGTGGATGAGAAGATTCCATATTCAGGAAAAGCCAATAAGTCGACATTCTGGAATTAAGTGTGCTTTAAGTATCAAACAAAAAAGTAATTATCACATTTTGATTGCACTTACGTGTTGACCAGCAGTCTTTGCAACTCTTTCATAAGCGGCCAAATTTTTTTCAATGTTTAACTTAGTCGGATCACTTATGTAATTGTGCTTTACTTGTTCGTATACAGCAGCTGTGTAGTAGTCTGGGTCATCAACATCCTGGCATTTGACCGCAACTATCAGTAACAGTCCAAACACTACGGAGAACATTGTAAGACGGAAAACCCTGTATGGGAATATGCAGATATATATGGAATTTGTAATTTATATTCTTAATGCAAGTATAGTAAACGATTTAGTTGACTATGCACTTGGAATCAATTAGACTAATCAAAAAGAAAAAATAAATGAAAGATGTAGAAATTATATTTTTGTTTTGTGGAATGAAATCGTTCCATTTTCTCGCGCGTTAATTAACAGTATTTAAAAATATATATACTGTATATATATTAGTTAATGACAAATGATCTTACTTTTTATGCTGATATACATAACAAGGGAAAGTATTAGAATCGTGTCAAATTTGATCCTCCAAGCTTTTTGCAAATCTCCACGTTCTGAGATCTCCTGAATCCAAAAAAGCAAAAAATTCGGTGGATATATATGTGTGTGTGTGTGTGTGTGTGTGTGTGTGTGTATATTGGCGTCTGTTTCGCTTAATATCTCGGGATGGAGTAAAGGTTAAGAAGTAAAATTGGCATGGTGGCTTGTATATGAGGAGTATTAATGCTGTTAAATTTTTATGATGAAATTTCGAAAGGGTGAGTAGATAAAGGGGATCATGTGTCATATTTCGAGAAGGGTAGGACTTAAATTTTATGCGTTATTATCATTTACACTTATAAAACTAATCCTACTACCAAAATTAAGCATTTGCCATTTTATAGTAATTAGAAATATGTAAAGTTTTTATAACAAAATCTCATAACAGATGACTCCAGTATAATTTAAAATTCTTGCCGAGAAAGTTACGCAAGTCATTGATGGATTTTTTAGTGTTTCTGTTTTCTCGATAAGTTTCATTTCTCAAGAATATAAATTTAAAGTCAGATTTCTCAAGAATTCTGGAGAAATTTAATTATTATATAGTACAGGTATCTTATATTATAATGACTTATTATAACAGTTTTTCATTTTATGGTATTTTAAAATTTAGAAAATTAATAATTTAACATTTAAATTTTTTCTTAATTTCAATATATTAATAAAGAAATGCAATTTACTAAATTTTAAGAAATGAAAGTTCACAATGAATTGAAGAAAGGAAATAAAAGTGGATTAAAAATGTGAGAAATATTAAATGTTCATTTAGTTAAAATAAAGAGCAAACTTTATCCCATAATTTGATGTTTGTGAAAAGAAAATCTAGTAGATGACATTTCAAAAATTATAAATCGAAACTCGGCTATTTAGTTTAAAATATGCTATATTATTTATATTCTTAAATTAAAGAAATCTTTCATACATTAAGTCGAATATTATAAAATTATCAACTCGTACTGCTCCATTTAATTACACATGATAATATTTGTCATAAGTTCGAGGCATCTACATTTAGGGCTAAACTGGGTAACTAGCAATTCCTGCAAATGTCAGAGAGGCCGATGCTCTCCACGACCGGATAACATGGTGCAGATGTTATACAAGACATGCATAAGTTTAGAAACGTCTCTGCTCCTAACACAATGAAGTGCTATAAATTAAGACACCCGCCAAGTGTCTTAATTTATAACACTTCATTGTGTTAGGAGCAGAAACAAATTGCAAAGCACGGTTTCATATCATTGAAAGAAAAATTTAGAAACGTCTTTTATATATACACTTTAAGCATAATTTTAACAGAAGGCGTTAATGGTAATTATAATATCTATTAGTGGGAAGAATAAGGAAAAATAACTCTTATACTTCTAAACTACGGGTATTATATTCAAACTAATCTAGTTACAAAGTTAGTATTATTTTTCTTTAATTAATGAAGCTTTTTAAGAANTTACTTTCATATTTAGTTAATTGAACAGGATGATATTCGCATGGGAAAACGAAAACGAACATAACGAGAAACACGGCATATTTCAAAAATTAAAATTAATTATTTTATTATTTACGTTTTATTACATATATAAAAAATTATTTACAATTAAGACAATTTTATTTACAAATTTAATTGTTGAAATAACTATTATTCAGGTTTGCACATATAATACGATGTGTTTTCTTTGATTTTTTATTAAAGTTTAACGTCGACATGTAGTGCATACCAGTGGTCACTTTCTACCATTTGTTATGAAATTTGTTAGCAGTAACACACCGGTTTAAATGCAATGTAAATGTCAAGTCCAATCCTAAATTATAAAGAGTGAAATTATTATGTGAGGGTCGGGACGAATAAAGATGAAAAAAAAATCTACCATTTTTTTCCCTGTTTCGAAATATTGTCGAATTTTGTAACCGGAGGATGAACACTCTTCCTTCCCTGGAGTGGCTTCCTTTCCCTCCGGAACTTGTAAATGAGTCACGAGAAAATAAACGAAAAAAATTTGCGATTGGTAAAAAATGATAACGTGATCGGGGAGATAAATAGAGCGCACACCGGGACAAAAGGGGAGTCAAAGGCCGGAAAAGATTTGTTCTTGAGAGTGTGGACGCTAAGAAAGGACGACGAGTTCGAACCCAATCCACGGATGGCTCCAGACGAATCTCACCCGATCCAAGTTACGTCGCTCTGTGCAAGCAACCCTAGAGGTACGATAACGAATATTGTAAACTCTCTCGGCGCGCACACATCCAGGTCCGCGTGTAAGGTTGTAAAATCTCAATGTTAGTTATATTATTTAAGTTGTTGTCTAATAAAATTTTGTTCTATTATTAAATGATGTCTTTTACTCGTGTATCGCCGACGCCTTACCGACGACCCCTCTAACCTCCTCCACTCGACCTGACAAAAATAATCCTGATCCTAAACGAAACATGCCATCCTTCACAGGCTGGTTAAGCCTGCTTTACTGGTCAGTGGGCAGGCTTCCCACTGACCAGTAAACCAGCCTGTAAAGCGACCCAAAAGAGGTACGACTTCGTCCTTCCTCAGGGCTACACACACTTATTTAGATTATAAAACGTAAATTATTTCTATATTATTTATAACACAGTTCTAGGCTTTCAGCTTGACTAAATATTAATTTGCGTCAAATCATTTCATCTTCCGTACGAAAACAAAGAAGAACAAGTAAACGTTCTTAGGTCAAATATTCTCATATGCGCAGGAGTTCAATGAATAAAATGCTTTTTGAAAAGAACATTTTAATTGGAAATAAAATAAAAACTAAACACAGCATTTATTGTTTAATAAATGAATTATATCAATAACGAGAAAATAATATATTTTAAAGTATCAGATATTTATTGTAAATTATATATTTTTATATTGTGGAACGAAATAGATTTATTTTCTCGCGCGTTAATTAACAGTATTTTTAAAAAAATAGTAGTTAATCTCAAGTGATATTACTTTCGCTGCTGTTATATATAACAAGGGAAAGTATGGCGATCGGTCAAAAAATGTTCCCTAAGATTTTTGCATTTTACATTCTCGGTTGGTACGTATACATAACAAGGGAAAGTATTAGAATCGTGTCAAATTTGATCCTCCAAGCATTTTGCAAATCTCCACGTTCTGAAACCTCTTGAATCCAAAAAAGGCAAAAAATTCGGTAGATATATATGTATGTGTGTGTGTGTGTGTGTATTGGCGTCTATTTCGCTTAATATCTCGGGATGGAGTAAAGGTTAAGAAATGAAATTTGGCATGGTGGCTTGTATATGAGGGATATTAATACTGTTAAATTTTTATGATGAAAGTTCGAAAGGGTGGGTAGATAAAGGGGATCATGTGTCATATTTCGAGAGGGGTAGGACTTAAATATTATGCGTTATTGACATTTACACTTATAAAACTAATCTTACTACCAAAATTAAGCTTTTTGCCATTTTATAGTAATTAGAAATATATAAAGTTTTTATAACAAAATCTCATAACAGATGACTCCAGTATAATGTAAAATTCTTGCCGAGAAAGTTACGCAAGTCATTGATGGATTTTCTAAAAGTCCAAGGGAAATTTGTGTTAATAATGGTATTAATTTTGATGAATTATTAAATAAGCATGATAGTTGTTCTATTTTGAAATTAAATTATTTTGATAATTNATAATTTTAACAGAAGGCGTTAATGGTAATTATAATATCTATTAGTGGGAAGAATAAGGAAAAATAACTCTTATACTTCTAAACTACGGGTATTATATTCAAACTAATCTAGTTACAAAGTTAGTATTATTTTTCTTTAATTAATGAAGCTTTTTAAGAAGGTCGATTAATAAGATGTTAAGGCTGAATTTTGTTTCCAGTCTGGCTCTGTCTACAGTTATATCCCTTTATAATAGAGAGATAACCGAATTACTAGGCAATAGAATACAAATGCATATCCTAATCATTGATGGAAATAGAACCAGATAGAAACTGGCTGCCTATAAATTACAATGTTTCGATTACTTGACGTTAACAAAAGAATACTGTTTAATATTTAAATTTAATCTAACTGAATGGATTAATCTAATTCTTCACAAATAAGCATTAAACTTTTTTGATAGGATACATACAAAAACTATTTTAATGAAATTATCGCGACGAATTTAAATATATTAACTTACGTAGGAATCTGTTGTTTTCTTCTGTAAGAGTTCAAATAAATACCCACAACACAGACAGATTCTAAGAATAATAGAGATTCAGAAATATAACCAATTGCATTTTTTACAAATGACATCATCGTAGATTATTCGTAAATGTTGCAAGTTATCCTCCATTCTGTGCGCAATAGTTGAAAAAACCGGTTTAGTATTTGTAAA
>NW_019384929.1:443133-478911 GCF_000671375.1 Centruroides sculpturatus | reverse complement strand
TTATACAATTATACGATTTTATAATTAACATTTGTTGTTAGTAAATATCGTTATTTTTATTTGTATTTATTTTATTTACTGTATTTGCGAATATGGAAACAATACAAATGTAAAAAAATGACACTAACACACTACAATTTTTCTCTGTTTTTTATCTTGAACAAAAATTATGCTAGAGGAGGATATGTAGTAAAAGGTTTGTTATTATGTATTTAGCTTTTATTTAAATTTTGTTTTTCCAAATTAAACTGAATAATTAAAAATAAGTATGATTTATCTTGAATTACGTTACTTCTCTTGTAACAATAAGTTACAATATTCGTTTAAATTTAATGAAGACTATTATGATAATATTATATACTATATATTGTCGTAATAAATTCTTCTCTACAATTCAATGGTAAGAAGTTATGAAAAAAGTAACTGAATAATTAATTCTAATAATACACAATAAGAATATTTTTATATTAAAAATGCTCCAATTTATTAGATTTTACAATTTTCATTATTTTTAATTTAGAAATAAAATAAACTTTAATTCTAATAAAAAAAAAACTTCTGAAGAAGTGTTACGTATAACAATTTATGTGAAACAGAATATCATATTGAAAATACGAACGTAAATATTGACAAAATGTTTAATTGTGCTTACCGTTGTCTTTGAAATTATATTGTCGAATGAAAAATTGATTTTATAACGTCTTAAAGATATATATTTCTTTAATTACTTTATGTGTAAGGAAATTTTATTTTTATGTAAGTTGAATCATATACAGCAAAAAATTGTAATTAAATGACGTTTAATCACATTTTTATTGTAATTTTAATTATTTCGGATACAAAATTTAATGTATTTATATATAATTTACGTAAAAATAAATATTTTTCAAAGAATATTTTATATAAAATATTTTATTTTTACAGTATTAAATTCGAATTGATTAACATCTATTTTAAACCAACATTATTTATTACAATACATTTTTATATTCCTTCCTTGTATTTATTTCATAATTATTATTTTTAATAAATTATTTTTTATCTGATGTGATTATTATTGATTTCATCATTTGAATCGATAACTGGATACTTTAGGTGAACATATAACACAATTCAACNAAAATTATGCTAGAGGAGGATATGTAGTAAAAGGTTTGTTATTATGTATTTAGCTTTTATTTAAATTTTGTTTTTCCAAATTAAACTGAATAATTAAAAATAAGTATGATTTATCTTGAATTACGTTACTTCTCTTGTAACAATAAGTTACAATATTCGTTTAAATTTAATGAAGACTATTATGATAATATTATATATTATATATTGTCGTAATAAATTCTTCTCTACAATTCAATGGTAAGAAGTTATGAAAAAAGTAACTGAATAATTAATTCTAATAATACACAATAAGAATATTTTTATATTAAAAATGCTCCAATTTATTAGATTTTACAATTTTCATTATTTTTAATTTAGAAATAAAATAAACTTTAATTCTAATAAAAAAAAAACTTCTGAAGAAGTGTTACGTATAACAATTTATGTGAAACAGAATATCATATTGAAAATACGAACGTAAATATTGACAAAATGTTTAATTGTGCTTACCGTTGTCTTTGAAATTATATTGTCGAATGAAAAATTGATTTTATAACGTCTTAAAGATATATATTTCTTTAATTACTTTATGTGTAAGGAAATTTTATTTTTATGTAAGTTGAATCATATACAGCAAAAAATTGTAATTAAATGACGTTTAATCACATTTTTATTGTAATTTTAATTATTTCGGATACAAAATTTAATGTATTTATATATAATTTACGTAAAAATAAATATTTTTCAAAGAATATTTTATATAAAATATTTTATTTTTACAGTATTAAATTCGAATTGATTAACATCTATTTTAAACCAACATTATTTATTACAATACATTTTTATATTCCTTCCTTGTATTTATTTCATAATTATTATTTTTAATAAATTATTTTTTATCTGATGTGATTATTATTGATTTCATCATTTGAATCGATAACTGGATACTTTAGGTGAACATATAACACAATTCAACAAAAGTATGAACATTGCCATTACAAAAATTACATCATTAAGCAATTTAATTCGATAAATTCGAATGTAATATTATTTATACTCTTGATTTTTACCTGAAATAAATACTGTATATTAAATAATGTTTCAATTTAACATTTAGTTATAAATAAGCAGTAATTTTATCAATATGTCATGTCTTGATTATCAGACTTCTCATCAATTCAGATAATAAGTAGATACTTTATGTAATATTAATAGAATATATTAATCAAATAGTTAAAAAAATGTTCAATCGATTTTAGTAGATCATTAAGAATAGAGTAGGATGTATTTAAAAAAAACGCGATTGGGTATAAAGGATTTTCTTCTTTAACGCTGAAAGATTTTTCTTACCAGTGACTGTGAACAAACTAAAGCCAGTGGCAGCTGCAATTAATTGTCAGAATCTATATTAAACGATGAACAACCATCCTAAATTCTACAAAGGATATCAATTTTACAATAGACCTAAGTATATATCGTTTCTGAAATATAATTGTAGATTAATTATTTTATTTCTAAATATAGATTCGATGTGATATGTTACTAATCAGTTAAATTTTAAGTACAACTTTAATTTATTAGAGAAATTAGAAGCACAAAACTTTAAATAAATGTTTGTTTGAAAACAGTATTGATATCAAATAGTTTTTGCATTTTAAATTGTTTAGCTCAAAGCTAGCTTCATAAGTAAATAATTTAATGTGAGAGTTTTTAAATGAAAATTGAATTGTTTTAAACAAAATATTATTTTTTTATTTAAAAAAAAAATTTGTAAAAATGTTTGACCTTTACTTCGTGTTTTTGTATCAAACACTTAAAATGATTGTCATGTTTTAGATATTTTTCACATATTTTGTTGACACTGTGTATCTTCGGTAAACTAACTTTCAAACATTTTATCTTTAACAAAGTAAGATTACTTTGAAAAGCATATTTTTCGTATACTAACAAAATGCTTGCTTTTTGGTTTCATGACGTTCTTGCATTTTATCTTCAACAAGTTCTAGATAAAAAATAAGAAAATTGTCAAACTTTAAAGATAAGCATATAAATATATTGATTTATATATTACTGTATCTTTAAAATTATCAAATTAAAATAAAATCGATTAAAATTTTTAATATTTCTTTAAAATATTTTAAGTTTTTATTCTAGTAAATTATATATATTAAGTTAAATTTTTGTTTTAAGATTAATAAAATTATAAACAAATAAATTATTAGAACAATATCTAAGTACAGTATATAATTAATTATTATTCTTAACTTTTGTAGCATAGTTTTTTAATGTTTAAATTCTTTCTGCCATTTATAACTTTGATATTGATTATAATACAGTATATAAACTAGCATCAATAATTTAATATAATTCAATAGCATGAAAGTTCTAAGCTCTTATTTTTTATCAAAAGAATAAATATGTCTCTGATGCCTAACATTAGTCGAGAACAGAAAAAATTTTATATATTTATTTTTGTAAAAAAAATACTACAAAATTTGATTCTGACTGCTTAAAATAATTGTACAACATTATTATTATATTCTATTTTATTGTTGTTCTATAGTTTTAGAAATTTTTATTTCCTATATTATATCCAGATATCAAAATGAATGTACTTTATTATATCTTTCAAACATTAGATCTTTAAATGATATTTAGAAGCTATTACTGAAATGATAACATTATCAAAAATTATTATAATATTGCTCCATCAAATTTATTGTGATCATTTATAGTGACAATATCTATACACAATGAATTTTCTATATCAGGAATCCGGTAGTAAAAATTTTCCTTATCTCGAAAATGTATTCAGAACCTTTAATTTAATGACAAATTCAATCCTAAATAATCGTGCTAGCTCAAAGCACAGATATAATACAAGATATTCTAGAGTTTCCAAGAAGAGGATTAGAAAATAAAATCTTTTATACAAGTGCTAAAACGATCACGAAACTGGGAAATTACTTTTGTAGTATCTCCTTCTTTTCGAGTTTTTCTAATAAAACTAATAAAGAAAGCTTATAATTTCAAAATTAAACGTTTTCTAATATTCTTCACAGACTATATTACTTCTAATGTTGTTTTCTAATTTGAAAAAAAAAGAAAATTACATTTTAATTATTAAATTTAAGCTTCAATATTGAATTTGCTATTTTCCTATAATAAAATAACAGAGTAAAAAATGATTTTAAATCATTTTATCAAGTAAAGAACGGAAAAGGGGGATATAAAACTTCACGTTTTCTTGAATACTTATTAAGATATTTTATTTCTCTACAATTTTACTCTATTATTCTATAACTTACTACTCGGAACTTATCTACTTTACAACATTTAAGCTGTTAAGCTACTGTTTAAAAGTCGAAAAACTTTCTTTAGTTTTTAATTAGATAAAGTATTTCAGCAACTGAAATTTATTGATAGAGTATAAACTTTATCAATAATATATTGGTCCAAAACTACGTAAATTTTATTATTGATTTATTTAAATTTTATTATTACACACACAAATATCTTTTCGTTATTTTATTACTTTTAAAATAGAAATTTAAACTTTCTAAATGACTTAAATAAAGCTTTTTGAAATCAGAAAATTTAATATGCATTAAAATAATATTATATTTAATTAGAATCGTTATAAAATTAAATTGTACATTCATTAAAGTTTATATGCAAGACGTGAAATAAAAATTGAGAATCTCGTATTTGTTTCATGAAAAAATATTCATTAATTTATTTAAATTAAACATTTTAATTTACATTCAAAATTAGTTTAATTTTAATAAACAGATAAATTAATTTGCATTAAAATTCATGATTTTTAACGTTCTCGTGTTTCTTTGATCCTATAGTGTGTACTACAATAAAAATGAAGTGTAATAATACTTAATTAGATAAATATTTAACATACAATGTTATTATGATCATAATCATGCATAGGTGTTATTTTCTTTCATAAAATATAATAATTACAAAAAAATGTTTCAAACATTTAAAATATAAAAAGTATAATATTAAACGACATGTTTAAAAATTTAGATTCTTCTCCTGTAATCCATTTGGTATTTGGAATAAATTCAATTTGAAATTATGTTTTTATAATAAAATAAGCTACTCCATAGTCCTCAAAGTTTATTTCAAAATTACATTTTCTCATCCCATTATATTACATTACAATCTGGCACATTTTTTTTCTATGCTAAAGAAATTTATTCAATAAAAAATAAACAAAACCATGTTATATCTCGATCAATTACATTAAAAAATTATTAACTTTTATCTTTGTGTGGAATAAAAGCAGGAAGACTTTTTCACGAAAGATAATTTGTAAGCAACTGAATTTCGTGTTTACTTTCCGGCTGTCATGTATACATAACAAGAGAAAGTGTTGGAATTGTGTCAAATTTGAAACTCCGGGTTGTTTTTTTCCTACAAATCTCCAGGTTTTGAAACCCCTTTAACCGATAAAACTAAATAACTACTAAAAAAATTCTATGAATATGTATGTGTGTGTGCCACCCCATCCTCTTTCCACATCCAGCTTTCATCCCCTACCACACATTTCCAACTTTTCCATTCTCCCCTTCCCAAGTTGTTCCAATGAGTGATATCTGGTTTCATAACATACCCATGTGTATGGGGGGATGTGATAATCTTTTGTTTAATATCTCAAGTTGAGGTAAATTAAGAAATTTCGATTTTTAATCTAAAGAAACGGTTCAAAAAGGAAATTTGGCATGGTCGATCGTGTATAAGGCGAATTAATGCTATTAAATTTTGGTGCTTAATTAAAGTTTGAGAAGAATGATGTGTCATATCTCGAGTGGGATCGGACTTAATAAAGGTTTTTCTCGTTATTAGCATTTACAATTTGTTATAAAACATATTATCACTACTCTCAAAATTAAACTTTTTTGCCTTTCTATAATAATTAATAATATAAACAGTTTTTATAAGAAAATATCATAGCAGATGGCACCACATACAATTTTATTTATTAAGATTAATAAAATAATGTTACTTTCAAAAAACATCTGATAACAGCCGGTAAAGTTAGGAATTATTCCTTCAAAGAAAATTATTTCATACAAAGTATATTATATTATTAAAAATTATGATGATGATAAAAAGATGAATAAATTGTTCAAATAATTAAAACTTACAATAATGTAAAACATTTAAATTATTTTATATATTAAATATTATATATAAAGAAATAAAATAAAATAAAAATTGAAAATTAAAAATAATTTAAACTAAAATCCATTTGAATGAAAATATTCATTAATAAATGAAAACAAATTAAAGGTCATTTCTGTTTTCAGATTAATAAATAAATATTCATTAAAGCTGATACGCATTTAACGTTTTCTTTAATATAAATTGGCATAAAACAAAATATTGTAACATTCAGACTTTTTAGATTAAAACATTAAACTTGTAATATGTTTTTGTTTGTTTGTTTGTTTCTTCACTACTAGGTACATAAATAGACACAAGGCATTTTACATCATCTTTATTGATCTTGTATTGGCCGATACGCGTTTCGGGCAATACAAGATGTCAACGAGATTAAAACAGATTACATCAACACAGACGTCAAGAGTATACGCTGGAAAATGCTAGATGTCGAACCACGAAAACCTTCACTTGTAATAGTAAATTAAAATCATAAATATATTTTAAACAGCAATGATATTTTAAGTCGAGAACAGAAAAAATTTTATATATTTATTTTTGTAAAAAAAATACTACAAAATTTGATTCTGACTGCTTAAAATAATTGTACAACATTATTATTATATTCTATTTTATTGTTGTTCTATAGTTTTAGAAATTTTTATTTCCTATATTATATCCAGATATCAAAATGAATGTACTTTATTATATCTTTCAAACATTAGATCTTTAAATGATATTTAGAAGCTATTACTGAAATGATAACATTATCAAAAATTATTATAATATTGCTCCATCAAATTTATTGTGATCATTTATAGTGACAATATCTATACACAATGAATTTTCTATATCAGGAATCCGGTAGTAAAAATTTTCCTTATCTCGAAAATGTATTCAGAACCTTTAATTTAATGACAAATTCAATCCTAAATAATCGTGCTAGCTCAAAGCACAGATATAATACAAGATATTCTAGAGTTTCCAAGAAGAGGATTAGAAAATAAAATCTTTTATACAAGTGCTAAAACGATCACGAAACTGGGAAATTACTTTTGTAGTATCTCCTTCTTTTCGAGTTTTTCTAATAAAACTAATAAAGAAAGCTTATAATTTCAAAATTAAACGTTTTCTAATATTCTTCACAGACTATATTACTTCTAATGTTGTTTTCTAATTTGAAAAAAAAAGAAAATTACATTTTAATTATTAAATTTAAGCTTCAATATTGAATTTGCTATTTTCCTATAATAAAATAACAGAGTAAAAAATGATTTTAAATCATTTTATCAAGTAAAGAACGGAAAAGGGGGATATAAAACTTCACGTTTTCTTGAATACTTATTAAGATATTTTATTTCTCTACAATTTTACTCTATTATTCTATAACTTACTACTCGGAACTTATCTACTTTACAACATTTAAGCTGTTAAGCTACTGTTTAAAAGTCGAAAAACTTTCTTTAGTTTTTAATTAGATAAAGTATTTCAGCAACTGAAATTTATTGATAGAGTATAAACTTTATCAATAATATATTGGTCCAAAACTACGTAAATTTTATTATTGATTTATTTAAATTTTATTATTACACACACAAATATCTTCTCGTTATTTTATTACTTTTAAAATAGAAATTTAAACTTTCTAAATGACTTAAATAAAGCTTTTTGAAATCAGAAAATTTAATATGCATTAAAATAATATTATATTTAATTAGAATCGTTATAAAATTAAATTGTACATTCATTAAAGTTTATATGCAAGACGTGAAACAAAAATTGAGAATCTCGTATTTGTTTCATGAAAAAATATTCATTAATTTATTTAAATTAAACATTTTAATTTATATTCAAAATTAGTTTAATTTTAATAAACAGATAAATTAATTTGCATTAAAATTCATGATTTTTAACGTTCTCGTGTTTCTTTGATCCTATAGTGTGTACTACAATAAAAATGAAGTGTAATAATACTTAATTAGATAAATATTTAACATACAATGTTATTATGATCATAATCATGCATAGGTGTTATTTTCTTTCATAAAATATAATAATTACAAAAAAATGTTTCAAACATTTAAAATATAAAAAGTATAATATTAAACGACATGTTTAAAAATTTAGATTCTTCTCCTGTAATCCATTTGGTATTTGGAATAAATTCAATTTGAAATTATGTTTTTATAATAAAATAAGCTACTCCATAGTCCTCAANTATAGGCCTATAGACCTTACACAGCATTATTAATATGATTTTGGAGGTTACAGAACTTTAAAATTACTTTAAAAAATGGAAAATAATTATATCATTTGATTTCAAGATATTTTGTATACCTTAAAAATAATTAATTCTATCCCGGGATTTCCCGGGATCCCGGGAAACAGTTCACTTTTATCCCGGGATCCCGGGACAAGCAAAAGACCGGGAAATGAGAAACCCTAATGGTGAGAGACGAGGTCAGACATATTCAGGACAAGCTATCCCCGAAAAATTTCTGTTTTCGACCCGCCTGGATTCTGTTACAGGTTTCTTAAAACTGTAGGATGACAACGTATCATGTAGGCCATTCGGCTGGACATGTATGTAAACTAATGAACATCAGTTCCATACTTATACTCTTTTTATTAACTTATTCTCTCTGTCTATTCACTTGTCAGATAAAATCTTTTAACTCAATTTTTACTCACTTTCCAACTTCCGATCTAGTTAAAGCTTTGCATATGTATAATAAATCTCAACGATAATATATTTATAAAGCGTTCGCAAACAATTTTAGCATTTAACAAAAATTTTACAAAGAATTAAATTTTATAAATAAAATCTGACAACAACTTGCTCTATATATAGTTTAATAAATCGTGAGTATTTTTTAAGTCGTGCAAAAGCAGCAATTCCTTGCCTTTTTTTAGTCATACAGTCTAGATAAAATCTTATAATTCAATATTCATCCATTTTCCAATTAAATGTTTAACCAAGAATTTCCATAATGTAGTGTTAACAAATGAAACTAAAAAGTAGAAGATAAAATTTAAGAAACGCTCTTTATATACATAAACGCACTAAAAAGTAAAAGGTAAGTTTTCTTTTGGCTTTCACAGTATTCTGGGTATTAAAACCAAAAATAAAGGCGTCGAGTGTTCACAGGAATCCCATAAAAATATATAGAAAGTGAAAATAAGAATATTTCCAAATATTTCCAAATATGAGCGTTCCACGCTTTTAGTTTTGATCTCATAATACCAAGAATACTACGAAAGCTAGAAAATATTATTTTTTACCTGTTAGTACATTTATGTAAATAAAAAGCTATTCTTTAAATTTATTTTTATTTGTTTTATTATTCTGGAAAAGAGAATAGTATCAATTGGAATAACGATTAATATGAAAGGTGATATAAACAGATTTTTTTAAATCACAGTTTCAGTGAAATCTTAAGCTAGACAGAAAAATAAAGAGAAAATAATTGCAAAAACAGATTTTTAATAAAATTTCTAAGAAAAACGCTAAATTTACAAAAAAACGTTTTATTTAAGAACAATCATTTCAAATAATAGATTGAATATTTTGCTTAAAGCATGTGAAAAAGTTGTATTGATAGTAATAAAAACATTTATAAATATAATATTTTATTTAAACAAAAAATATCTTAACTTACATACTTTAATAATTAATATTTAAAATAAAGAGCTATAAATAAATATTTAATTCATAAATATGTATACATAATAATGTTTTCATAGATTGAAAACTTAGTTTTCTAACTTTACTTCAGAAATGATTAATATTTACTTAAACACGTATTGTAAGTGTAAAATATTCACAAAATACACATTCTTTTATTTATAATGTATTGTATTTTAATAGTTTTTAATAGTTAGTTTTTAAATAAAAATAATCATTTTAAATAATAATTTAAATTATTTTAGAAAAAAATATATCTTATAGTATTTTTGATAATAAAAGATAGTATTTTAATNAGTTCACTCTGGCTTGCCAGTAAACAATTGATTATTTTTCACTATATTATCGAGTAGAAATATTCTCAAAATATGTATAAATCTGGAAAATACCGTAATATATTATAATCATAAGTAAAAAAATAGATTGAAATTTTTATTCCTTTTACAATTTTAATTTGATATTCTATTTACAGTACATAGAAAAATCATTGTCTAGTTCAAACTATTTTTTTTATTAAATTACCAAACAGTTAAATCATTACATGTTCAATTTTATAAAAAATACTTTAATTTTAAATAAATTTTAATTGGAAACCTAATCTGAACCAAATAATGGAATAACTGCAATTATATTCTAGCAATTATATTCTAAAATTAAAAAAAATTCTATGCTATGATTATTTCTTAACTAAGTTTCATTTTAATGATTATAAAGACTTACATTTAACATTTTCGAAAATTATTTCTTTAACGTAATTATATGATTCAGGATTTAAAAAGTATTTAAAATTTTTCTACACAATTTAACTGCTTTATTAAATTACTACAACTGAAATTTGTTTATTATTCAATTAAAATTGCATTTAAGGTATATTAACAAGACTTTATCGACAATAAATGAAACACGAATAACATTTTTGATATCTGTATAGAAACTTTAACAATATAAAACTTTATTTAACCATAAACTAGTGAATTTATTTTATAGTTACTCTAATGAAAAAAGGTTGGGAACCACTATACTAGACCAATGCTGGGCCTAGTGGATAATTGACCTTTCTTTCTCTGTTGCAATATGTAAAGTTTGTTAAAATTGTACTTCCAGCTACGGCACAATGTAAAAATGTTAATAAGAATTATTTAATCAATAATACATCATAATCGAAAGAATTTTAAATTAAATATTGGTTCTGGATTTTTATCTTCAAGTGTTTTAGATAAGTCCTACGTATATAAGCTAAGTGTTATTACATTTACACCGGTCACGTATGATTATTGCTCCATTAAATTCGATTTGTTTTTGATGATGTTATTTAAGCTCATTAATAGAAGAGTAGAAAACACTTTTATTTACTCTTCATTTGATTTAATCTTTCAATAATTAAAACTTAAAATACTAAATTATTTATTTCAATTTCAATATTGTGATTAAATAATTTTCATAATGTATTAATGCTAAAATGGGAAATAGTAAATGTTTTATTTAAAAATTTATTATGTATTTTTAGTATATTCATATACAATATAATTTTATAAAACAAGAGATTTCTTATTTACAATTATGATATTAAATTTTTATAATAAAAATTTAAAATGTTATTAAGTAAAAAACCAGATTGAAAATATTTAAAATAGATTCTTCATGTCTATATTATATGAAATGAATAAATTTAAATAAAATTTTATTAAGTAATAAGTGAAAAAATAATTAAAACTAGTCTGTAGAGTAATAAATTGTGATTAGATTTTTTACTTTTAATTTTATATAAGTGAAGTTTGGTTACGTGAGAGGATTGGCTTCAAAATAGCAATCTTCAATATCATTAATTTAATTTTTTTTAGTTTTCTACAGTTCTTGAAAACATCTTTAATATTTACTTTTTCGTCTGTTTACAAACGAAGTAAACACGAAAAGCTATTAAAATTGTTACAGATTAAAAACAAATAAACGAAAAGGATAGCTAAATAATAAAAATTGTATAAGTTCAGTTGAATTATACTGTATTTCTTCAGATGAAAATTTTCCTGATATATTAAAAGTTTAAAAGTATCTAATTTTCCATTCAAGAAGTTTGTCAGTAATGGATATAAATAACATAATTCTAATAAATGATTTAAATTATATATATTGTTTACGAAATCGAAAATAATGCAGAAAGAAAACGAAAGGACGAAGGATGGCTCGTACAATAATGCAAATAGTCTTTACTTGTTGATCGAATAAAGTATTGTGATCTTCATATGGGCAAAAAGAAACATGGTCAATGAGACAATATAAAATTATAAAATCTTTGAAAACTTAATTTTTTCACAAGACATTATCAAAATTTGTAAAACAATTCATCATCTACGATGGTGGAACATTCTGTATTTCATTTTATAAGTAAACTATACAAAATTATTGATCAACCGATTTTATCAAAACGTTTTATTCATCTTAGATATATCGATTAAAAAGTAGTTCTTGAATGGTTTAAAGCATATAATTAAAGAATTAAATAATTTTTTTGAAAAAAATAAAGGAAAAAGTATATATCATTTTCGAGTAAATATAAATAAAATCCTTATTTTCTGATATAATATTTAATTATATCATATTTCTGATATAATATAATAATTATTTTCTATCAAGTGAAAAATAAACATTTTTATTCCATTTATTCCAAATACTATCTATGATATTTCTCTTAATATACGTATAATTATTTTTTTATTAGTCATCAATATGAAATACTTACTTTCTATATATTGATGTTATTTATATACAAGCAATATTCATATTATTTATCCTTTTCATCTTATTGTTTCATATCTTCCTGATCTAATATCATTCCAAAACTTTGTTCCTTTCCTATGAGACACCTTGATGTAGGCTTATAAATAAACGCGTTCTTTGCCTTTATGCATTACAAGAATTTGTCTGTAAGGTTTCAGACATTTCTAAACGAATAACAACGTCGTATATAGAACATACAATATTTTAGAAAAGGGAAATTTTCGAAAATATGGAAAATAGGATCATCCCAGTATTTTAATTACAACAATAAAAGTACAAATATGTAAAAACGTAATAAAATTGTAAAAATATGTAATGTAGTATTCTTTTATATACATTTAAAAAACAGTGATACGAGTTCAATATTTATTCGGTTTTTTTTTACTTTTATACTATCGTTTATTTACTTACAAGGCCAATAATCGATAGTATATACTGAATAGTATAAAATAATCGATAGTATAGTATCAGCTAACAGTTCACTCTGGCTTGCCAGTAAACAATTGATTATTTTTCACTATATTATCGAGTAGAAATATTCTCAAAATATGTATAAATCTGGAAAATACCGTAATATATTATAATCATAAGTAAAAAAATAGATTGAAATTTTTATTCCTTTTACAATTTTAATTTGATATTCTATTTACAGTACATAGAAAAATCATTGTCTAGTTCAAACTATTTTTTTTACCAAATTACCAAACAGTTAAATCATTACATGTTCAATTTTATAAAAAATACTTTAATTTTAAATAAATTTTAATTGGAAACCTAATCTGAACCAAATAATTGAATAACTGCAATTATATTCTAGCAATTATATTCTAAAATTAAAAAAAATTCTATGCTATGATTATTTCTTAACTAAGTTTCATTTTAATGATTATAAAGACTTACATTTAACATTTTCGAAAATTATTTCTTTAACGTAATTATATGATTCAGGATTTAAAAAGTATTTAAAATTTTTCTACACAATTTAACTGCTTTATTAAATTACTACAACTGAAATTTGTTTATTATTCAATTAAAATTGCATTTAAGGTATATTAACAAGACTTTATCGACAATAAATGAAACACGAATAACATTTTTGATATCTGTATAGAAACTTTAACAATATAAAACTTTATTTAACCATAAACTAGTGAATTTATTTTATAGTTATTATTTTATTCTTGACAATAGAATAAATGGATTTTTCAAATTTTAGTTTGGATTTATAACTTAAAAATATTGTCTTTAGTTTCTACTTTAATAGTATTTTCTACATTTTTTTTTATTTCAAAAAGTTTTGAATTTAAAGTTCTCAAGACTTTTTAAAAATTTTTATATTTTGTGATAAAATAAAATGTGATAATTCCCAAGAGAAAAACATACATAGATAAAATATGGTGAAGAGAAAGGATATTATCGAATAGTCTTTAAAATAATTCATTTAAAATTGTTTAGTTCAAATTACATTTGATACACATATTTAATTTTTTGTTTTTTACCTATATGATATCAAATCTTTCTACTTTATAAAATTTAATTGGTTTTATCAAAAACATAGGAAATACTCTTATTTTAATTAGATTACTTGATAAAATTTCTCAGGACTACATGTAAAAATTAAAACTAATTTTTGTTTAATATTCCTTCATTGTTTTATAAGTTAAAATATATCTCAATATATAGAGTGTGTATATTAAATATATTCAGAATGAATTTTATACTGTTTCAATTATTCTTATACTTATTGCAGTAATAGTTTGAAATGTATATGGATATAATTATTATATGATTAATTAGGTTTTGAAATTTATTATTTTGTATAAGGCATATCTCACTCATTATTTTCAAAATAATTAAAGTACTCCTGTTCAACAGTACCTAAAGGGATGTTTGACAGTCCAAAGCCACCAAATCTGGTATAGTGACAATTCAGGACACGTCAAAGACATTATTATGATAAAATTGGTACTGAAGCTATTATAACAAAAAAAAAAAGCAGTTTACGTCGCATAAGCACACGTGTTATAGTCACGTTCTGGTTTTAAACGTGATCACAACTGTTGAAAATTACTCTTATAAGCTATAACAACTACCATTTTTCCTGAATACATAATTATTGTAAAGATGTCCTGTAAAAAATAGCAATGCTAAGAATATAATTCGGAAATTGCATCCTCCGTTGAAGATGCACTTCCCTTGACGATTTTTGACTTTATGCTCTTAGGAGAACGATCACTCAATTCAAGGCAACACGACGTCTTGGGAACGTTCCCAGTTGAAGAGACAAATCTATTAAAGATCTATTTAAAGATGTTACCACAGCTAATGAATAATGTTGCAGGCTTTACTAGTGTAAACGTAGTGAGCAGTTGGGGTAGCTAGTGACATGGTGGAAGGTTATAGCATTGTTATACATATGAATTTAGCTAAAAATAACAGTTGCTTACCGCTGACAGAAAAATCCGACTGAACTTTGCATTGTCCTTCCTTGCCAGAATTAAAGAGGATATGTCCAGAGAATGGAAAATCTAGTAGAGTGCACGTTTTCACTTCAGAGGAGCAGTGAACACTCATAACTGTTTCATTTGGGTCACGGAAACCCCTCGTGTTTTCTAGCAGATTCCGCTGCATTTGCCTAAAGTTACACTCTGGTGTGGATTCGCAGCCACATTTATTTTGCTGTGGATCCACACCAAATAGTGCATCTCTCGGGTAAATTCGGATTAGTTTTTTCGAAGAAGAATGATCCGAAGAAATAATCCGAATTTACCTGACAGATGCATTATGTTAGATACCGAGAGATGCTCAATGCTAGTCGCACTCAAACTGCAACAACAACTGCTTTTTCAACAACTCTCATGCAAGATAGATCCCATATAATCCATATACGATGCTACGTACAGCAGTTTCTACATTTCACTGATATAAAAGTGATTAATTATGCGTTTCCTGCAGCCTGACTACTTCGTTTTTTGAATCTTAATCCGTATGATTTTTGGTTGTGGAAACATTTTCAAATGTGGATTGTCAGAAACACGTTGCAAAGGTGTCAGTCTTAAAAGACAGTATCACATCGCATGTAAGAATCATCACAAAGCCATTCGAGTAAACGGTCAAGTTTTACACCTTCAGAATGTAGATCACGTTGAACAGTATCCTCTGTTTCACTGAGGTCTCTATATAGCACGAGTGTCTTGTACAAATATAATGTTTTATGCGTCAAAAATACCATAGTGATAAGTTTTGTTACTAACTTTTCATTATGGAAATGACTTTCTAATATCCTGAAATGTCACCAGAATTACTAAATCTCTCTCTAGATAGAGTTGATTAGAGGCACTTTTACTACAATCACTCGGTATAATAAAGTTTCTTTATTATATCATTAAAATAACCTATACTACTTAATTAATTGATATAAATTAAACTAGTTGTCAAAAATTAAATATTTTCCTGTTAAAATTTAAGATAATTCTTATAGTTTCATCATTATTAAATTTTCGTTTTCTTTTTATTATTGTGAGGATCCGAATCCAGACTTTCAGTATGTTTATATCATTATCTCCTAACATCACATCGTAGCTATACTTTCGTTAAATAACTGTCAACTTTCGCACTTCGGAGTAAACCATCTGTTAAGTTCTCAGGCCTGACAACGACGCTTTCTCATCACCTCTCGACCTAATATCTCGATTTCAACAGTTTAAAATGTAGAACAAGACAACACAGTGGGGGAGTCGTCACCAGTTCCCCAATCGGATCACTCAAATTTTTCCTGTACTAAAATATACAGATAACCTGTGCTTCTTTGGATACCTCCTCGCATAATATCTAGTTAACTCAAACTGTGGGAATAAGAACTGTTGTTCAGGACTGTCTTGCCGAACTTTCTGTCTTACCCACTGGCTACCGATCCAGATATCATAAAAGGTATTTATCGCCACGCGTATTTACTGTAAACTCTCTCTCTCTTGGGAATCGTGGAAGTTAAGGTCCATTTTATATATCTATTATCTCTCGAACCAAATGTATCTAAAATCGAACCTAGTTAAAATCGATATATTATATGTCCTGTATGGCCTATTGTTACCAATTAAATAGTTGTTACGTTAACCCGTCTCTAAGTAAGTCACTTCCGGTGCGTTGTCTCTCCCTCCATCCCGAATCCACACACGCGATCGTTCGCGCGAGAACATAACAGTTTTTGTGTCTGTCTGTAAAGACATAGTGGTATCAGTCTTGACGAACCTTGTCATTGCGATCTTCGCCGACGCGATGTCGACCCTTCGATACCGTGGTGCCGAAGTATTGGGAGACCCTTCGGCAATGTCACATTATTAATCTCAAATACATTTAGAACATTTTTCATCTTTCTTCAGTGGGTACAAAGTAAATTTTTTGACACAAATTTACAGTCTAAAATACATAAAACAAGCTTTATAACAGTAATCAGAAATTTTCCCATTACATATCATATAAGCAGTAATATTTCCAGATTGATGTTTCCACGGCGTTTATTTTCTTTTTTATCATAGTATTCTTATGTTACAAATGTCTTTATATATGGTAACTTAATTTTAAAGAACTTCGTCATAAAACAATCTTTCATTGTTTATTTGCCTCTTATATCTTCCACTTAGTAGCTCTTACATAAAAGTCCAGCAGTAATTCATCAATATATTTGAACTCCATTTATTGTACTTCTTTTTCTTTTCAGAAATGTCCGCTAGGAAATTTTTCGTCACAATATCGAAGACTGGTTTCATGTATTAAAAAAAATCTAAATAGTAATGAAGAAAGTAAAGATATGCATTCTGGTAGGCATTCACTAACCGAGTGGATTAAATCACTGAACACTGGAAGTAGTTATTTGCGGCATCACGCCCACGAACAGGCTGGCCACGTGGCTTTGAGGTTTCTGCAAGTGTGCAACACCTAAATAAAGGACAGTTCCCATAGAAAGTCCTTTCGAGAAGTAACCTGTTGTCAGATTGCTCATGTGTTGTGTTGTTTTATTCCATTAAATCAATCCATTCTAATGCAATGTATAAGAAAATTAATTTTTACACAAATGCACTGTAATTTTTTGTTATTTATTGCCCAGATACTTGCTATTGATGCTTTTAGACGTTTCCAATTTTGTAGCATTAATTCCCTGCCCACACTTAATTTTGTAATAAACTTTCCAACAGTTATTTTGAGATTAAATAAAAGTTTCTTCTTTTTCTTGGCTTGCTTATTATAAGAAATTGTTGCCTTAAATAGAAAAATCTCTCTCTTTCTTTATCAGTTGGCTTCACATTCTTATCAAACCGAGCTTGACATGCCGTGGAGGTAAATAGATTTTTTGATTTATCCATTAATGGGAGAATGTGTCATATTCTTCTGATCTAGTGTATTTCTGAGCAAAGTGAAAGAACATTGTTTTATTTCTTTGTGACAGTTTTTACTTATTTATTACATTCACCTAAAAAATCTCCAAAAATTTACTATATTCAACTTACAGCAACTCGTCAATGCTATAATTTTTATTTCAACATATTCTGCGGATGTCCTTCATAGGGCATTTTACCAGTAAAGCATAATACACTTTTACAGTTTTGTCAAACATTTCTTTCTTGTGACCAATATCTTGTTGGTCAAAAGAAGATAGAACAATACTTATTTCCATCTTAATATAAAATTCACTTCAAATGAATCAATAAAAAATTCTGTGTGTATTTAAGTTGCAATTCTTTCGTGCGTTTTTAGATACTGACTATTGAATCATATGTATATTCATTGTTATATTTAACTATATATATATATATATATATATAAATCTTCCTTGCGTAAAATTATACATTTACTTCTCTTTCAGGAAAATTTCAACTAAATTCGCATAAGCCAAGATTCAGAAATCATATTATTTGTTTCAGGGATGAACTATATTCTTTAATTAATTCTGCGTAAGTGAGCTGATGCGATTCTGAAATATCGCTAATTGAATAGCCGGGATCTGCATTTTATATTTTTAACTTCCAAACTGAGAATGACATAACATTTTGAGTTTGGAGAAATTTCAAATAAACATGTATCAAAATTATTTCAAGAAGAAAATAAGGCATCGATCAATGTTAACGATTAAGAGCAATATTAAAAAGAATAACTACCGATTAATTTATTCTAACTCTTTCCGCCCTATAAGCACTAGGAGCGTTTTCTTAGCAAGCCCATCATGGGTTCGGTCAAACTCATAACATGGTTTCAAATGGCATCAGTTGGCCGTGTGATAAGGAATGGGACCCGACATATCCCGACGAACCACCCCCCGAAAAATTTCTGGGAATTGTTCGTCCCATCAGGATCAATTTTGAGTCCCCAGAGCAATAGGCTAACCGATTGGCCTTCCGGCCGTCTATCAATTAAATTATTAACTTAGGGGAGACCGGGGCAAGATCGGCATGTTAAGCTTTACTTAAATTTTGTGTAATAAATACTGCTGTAAACTGAAAAAAAAGCTTTGCATATTGTCTATTGGAATGTTACCTTACTATAGAACTGGTTAAAATCAGTTTGGAAATAAAAATAATTAAAATAATTACAACTTTACAAGAAGAGAGAAATTGACGAAGTTGCCCCGGGTATAGGGGCAAGATCGGCAACTTCTCTCTTTTTGTAAAGTTGTAATTATTTTAATTATTTTTATTAAAGTTGCCCCTGGTATAGGGGCAACAGTAATGGGGCAAGATAGGCACGTATATAAAATTATGTTATTAACAATGTATAAGTTGGAATTCACTATTAAAACAAAGAAATACAAATCCAACACCCATTTAATATTATTACAACGAAATGCAAGTTCAAAGACATATATACATGAATAACAAATGCAAACATGTTTTCATTTATCATCTGTTTGATTTTTATCCTTTGCTTCTAATGTGGCTTTATGTTGCCGATCTTGCCCCGCTAGTCATGATTTCGAAACATTAAGTACAACCCTGAGAACAGAATGCCAAGCCACGATCTGGCCACGTGAATAAGTTGAAGTTACATCCTTCTAACAGGAAAAGTAACTTTCGTTATCATGGAATTATAACAAAACCTGCCAATTCAATATAAATGGAAAAAAATATTATATGGAATTCAACGAACGCTTGTTGGAGAACAATAAAAACACTACACTCAACAAGCCACCAATAAAACTCAACTGCCTAACCTATAACCAAAGTCTCCTTTTAATTTGTTTTTAAAAAAAAGCGCTTGACAAACTTGCCCCGCATGCCGAAGTTGTCCCGGTCTCCCCTATAAACAAGACTTGTAAACTTTTTATACTTTCTTACTGTGTAAATTAATGTATTTATGATTTATGATTAAAAAATCTTGAATTTAGTTTATCATGCTAATTTAAAGAGGACAATTTTAGATTCATACGATTAATTTAAAATTTGCGATAATTTATGAAAATTACTAAGTTTCGTTAGTTATTATCAAGTAATAATCTTCACATAAAAAGTACCGTAGTTTTGCTATAAAGATAGTCCTAAGTTTTACTATAAAAATTTAGTAACTGAAATCAATTGTTAGAAAATATGTTTCATTAGCTTCTTATATGTTAAATTGTGTTTTTGACTTAAAAGTAAAGTTTATTATCCAAATTTATTCCTAAATTTATTCATGGAAAGATGCATAATTTTAATCTTTAACTCCTAGTGTTTGTTGTAGAATATATGCAGTTAATGAAAAAAAGAGTGAAGTTGCTTTCCACTTTCTTGCTCACATGTTGTACAAATAACAGCCATTTTAAAGGGAGGGACAAACTAATTGTTTTGTAATCAGAAAAATGCGCTTTACGATAGAAATAACAAATTATTTACAACTGATAAAAAGTTAAGTAAAGAGTTAATACTGTTCAACTTCTCCGTTTCTAACTCGACAGAAGCGAAATCAGAACGATCGTTTGCGAATGTCATCAAAACGTCGCCGTGTATTTCATATTATTCAAACAATATGGCGAAAAAAGGACACATCAATTCTACTTGGCGCTAAATGGGGTTGTATATTTTGTTCGATCGTCTAAAGCAGCTTTGTTGTCCACTATGATGGACAAGCAGTTCGCAGGCAGACTTAAAACTTTGTTAAATAATGATTCCACTTTTAATACTTTACTTTTAATTTAATTAATTATGTTTTCATATGAATTAAAAACATGCTTTTGATTTATTAGGTTATAAATGGCACAGTGCATTCCAAATGTTGGTAATTCCCAACATTTACAAAACTTAAATCTACGTAACTTAATGGTCCGTTGAATTTTTTCAGACATTCTACTGGTCTTATAATAGAGAAAGGCTGGTCTAAAGTATCGTTGTTCAGGAAAAGGAAACAGAAAAACAAGTGAAATGCGTTTTCTGCAGCAAATGTTTCTAAGCAGAAAACGTCTAGAGAATTAATAATTATAAAATTTTAGACAAGTTTGTTTAAGTTATGGCAACGCAACACTTGAGCGATCTGCTAGGGGTATGCATTCCGGGAGGTTTTTTTAAAAGAAAAGTGGCTCCTATTTAGGCGTTACAGACGTGGAGAAAACCCGGAAAACTGCACGTGGTCAGCCTGTCCTCTATGCACGCCGACCAGCGAGGCTCGAGCCCACGACCGAACTCTCAGTGTTCAGTCGTGGACAAAGACTGCTTGACCACTGGTGGACACTTTAGTCAAGTAGGTAGTAATTTAAAGTCGTACACATACTTTTATTATTAATAGAAGTTAGTATAAAGTTATCATTACAGCTTTATAGTAATTTTTATTTAATGATTAAATTAATGCTTTAATAACACTGATTTAGATATTAGTCTTCTATGATCATTCAGAAAATAAATTCCAAAATCCAACAAAAAATATAATGCAAAGGTAAAATTTTTAATTCGAATGAATTTACACTTAAACAAAAACATATTTTTGAAATTGATAAAATTTATTCGAAAATCTAAAATTTTAAAATATTTCTTTTATATTCAAAAAGTTTTAGTGTATAATAAATGGACATTTTAGAGCTAGAAAAAGTAGCATGTTCTTTGAAAAAATTTGATTTATTCCTTAAATATTTATAAACAATATATCTTTTTATTTCATAAAATACAAAAATGTTTCAAAGAATTATGAAATAAACAGCTCTAACATTTATTATTATTTTTAAAAAATTTCTAAATCTCACTACTCGTTTAAGAATACAGTAAAGTGAAAAATTATATATGAAGATTAATAAAACTAAATTCTAATTTCTCAAAGGATTTTAAATTTAAATATATTTATTACGTGTTATTAGATTAAGATTTTTAATCATAAAACCGAAACGTATTCAAAATAAATTATAAAATTTATATATTTCATTATAAAATTTTTATAATGAAAAATATAATTTATTATATGATGCTGTCAGATGTATAATCTGTTATTAAGATAAATAGATTAGGTATAATTTAGAAAAACTCATATAATCACTCAACAGACAAATTCAAACTAACAAATTCTCACAGAATATTTTATTTTTAATTTTAAGTTTTACTGATAATATACAAGATACAAAATAATTTTAAAGTACAATGTTCACATATTATAAATATATATATATAATAAAGACAACGGTAAAATTGTAAAGATTTTAGAATGAATAAATGGATTATGATTTTATAAATAGAAAACTTTTATCCATTTGTAAGAATTTATATCAGCTGTTTATGTTATATATTCTTTAAAATGAAAATAATATGATTTTATATTTAAAAATAAGAAATAAATGCGATGGTAATATTAAAATTGTGATAGAACTACCGAGAGATCATTTCGTTGCAATTTCATTCTAGCATCGTAGATCCATTTTAAATTTTATCTCGTGTTTAAAATTCAATAAGATTTTTCAATAAGATAGAAATGTTAAATTTATTATTCAAATAACACACAAAGAAAATAGAATTGTAAAATATACAGTAAAATGAAATATTTGTCTGTTTGTTAGCAAATATTTTTACAATAAAATCTATTAATTTAAGAGGGAAAAGAAACAGAAATCATCTATGAATACAATTTTGGTAAGAGAAAAAAGGCATTGTACATTCCGAAATATTGAAAAACCTTCGAATCAATAACAGAAATTAAATTCAGAGTTTTATCGAAGAAAACTAATATGCGAAAGTAAAAGCAAAACTAAAAAATAAAAAAAGCGGCGAGAAAAATAAATAAATTTTTTCGTACATGTTTTTTCTTTTGTGTCAGAGTAGAATCGTTAAAAATTCGTTTTATATATTAGTTAAATATTAAATGTGATTTTATATATATTTTAAGTAATATTCTAACAATATATGATGCTATAAAATGTAAGCATGAATTATTTCAATGCCTTATATTTGCTTTTTTACAGCATCATAAATTACCAACATATTCATTATTTTATTTTTTTTTTGTAACGAGTTTTTCATTTATTTTGAAGGAAAAGTTAATATAAATATTAACACTCTCTACTTAAAATAGTCTGTAGCACACAAGAACTCATCTAAACATTCTTTACTTTTAAAAGAATTCGGATATTGAATATTCATAATTGAAAGAAATTTCTAAATTTCCATAGTAATAAACGAAAGATATAAAATAATGCAATCAGATTCAAAGCACACATTAAACTTAATGTACTAAGTTAAAAACTTCTTTGCAATAAAATAAAAATTAAGTTTAGCTATGAAATGAAATTCCTCAAATATGTACTTAATCTTTTCGAATATAGCAGAAAAAGCAAAGCTATAAAAACTCTGTAATACAGTATGTAATGACATTCAAACATCATTTAGATGAAAGACAGAGATAGAGAACTATAAAAAAAAATTGGGAAATGAAAAACATTAACAACTTTTATGAGTATTAAGACTCTGAAGATGATTTTCCTGGAAAAATGTATCTGTTTCCAAGAAAGAATGTCTTCAGATTCTTCACAATTCATTATGTCTTGGACGATTGATATTTGACTTTAAATAATCGGAGAAAGAGCCTAATCAGAGCTAGAATCTCTAAAGATAGAAGAAGAAGAAGGCCTCCTGACGATTCCTCCAGTCCGAATTTTTTGTTGAATAAAGTAACATTAAGTTACGTTAAATAACATCTCGTTGTAATTATATATCAATTTTTTTTTGTACATTTTTTTCCTCTCGGGCCACCCTCCGTTTCGGATGCCTAGGCGTGTGCCTACTCACCCTAATGGTTTATACGTCACTCGTTATATATATATATATATCTTTTCAGAACTCTAGCCTGATACAATACCTAATACAACTTTATTCTTTAGATATTTTTATCCAGTCAAAAGGACTTTCTTTGGTAAATTGGCCCCTATTTAGACACGTGAAGAAAATCCGGAAAAATCCAAACAGCAAGTTCTTTAATCAGAAACCGCGACCAACTACCAGTATTTAGTGATTTTATCCACTTGGGATCTCATTATCGGTGTGATTGAAGCAACATGTCTGATCATTCAGACATTCTGAATGAGAAGCGTGGACAAAATCACGCACATTACTCTTTCAGAAATAATTTTAAAAAATACTATTCATAGAGAGTTAAAACAGATTACATAAGCTTCTACACAATAAATAAATTTAATCTGGGTGACAACCAAGATGCAGTGTAACATCAACCATGCTGTTTAATGGTTGGTTACGGTATCATTAATTAAAATCAGAGTTATGATGTGTTACTAGACCTACAACACGATCTCTTACCGATGTTGATTTCTTTAGTGCAGCTCTTAAAGTATTGAACGCTTCTATAATAGAATATGCTTGGGATGCTTGGATTGGATAGATATGCAAATCGACAATGCATGGCAGTAACGAAATAATATTCGATTTTTGAAAAGAATGAAATTTAATTCTATTTTTAAAATATTACAACAAGTAGAAACTTTTCATTTCAGAAAAAAAGCTGCTTACAAAATGATATTTCTTCAAAATATTTGTCTACTGCTTATGCACAGCATGTTTGCTTGACGAAAGATTTACATAGAATTAAAAGCGATCATCAGAAGTTTATTCTTAATATACTAAAGTTTATTGTTGGAAAATCATTTAGTAAACATTTAATAGCATTTTATTTTTATTTGTATTCTAGGAAGAAATAAATTTCTTTTATAAAATTAAAAACAATAAATATTAGAACGATAAATTTATAATTCGACTTATATGATTAAAATTTATTAGCCATTTTTAACATTTTCATATAATTGATTTAAGTTGGAATCACAAATATCGAAATATTGTGCTGTACATTAACTGAAAAACAGAAACAAAAGAAACGATTTACACTATTATTACGTTTATATCCTGTTCAAAGGTCTAGGCTGAAGAAGGGAAGAAACAATGAAGTGAAACAGAGGATAAGAAAGAAGACAGAAGGCCTCAGTAGAAAAGAATAATTATTACTAAGAAGTAATTGTGAGTATTAAAGAATACGAAATTTGTAAAGAAACGTATTATAAACTAAATACTTATATGCATTGGCAAGTAACAAGTTTTACAGTCACATGTCACGATCCCGGACTGCAATTTTTAATCATACTTTTAATTTATTGAATTTAAAATATTTGCTCTCCACTTCAAATTAGTACTGTTGTGTCTTGCCCCTGAACATTATACCTTACCATTAGCAATGGAGCCGTTCTTATCATCTAACACCTTTTAGGGGAAGTTTTGAATCGAAATAACATGACTTTTGCTTTGTCTTAGAAGTTCCTGTATAGAATTTCCTGTCCAGAAGAGTAAAAAGCATAGGAACAGTAGGTTTCTGTCGGAACCTACTGTTCCTATGCTTTTTACTCGCTGTCTTAAATTATATTTATCATTCCCAAGATTGAGAAAAGATAGGCAGACAACAAGCAGACGGACAATAGTGTTAATTTATAGGTCTACAATTTTTTCAATTTGCAGCCCAATAAGCTCGTTTCCTTCACAATTGTAGACAAAATAACAAAAGATATAAAACTTAACGTATTTTACTTAAATATTGAATTTATCTAGAAACCCGCAAATATATTATAATTGTAAATACAAAAGTAACAGTTTCACTGTAATGATAAAATGTAATAGTATGTAGAACAGTACAAAGCAAACATCATATAAGCTGGCTTAAATGCAATACGTCAACCGCAATGGAATTGTGGTTCCATTACATTATTTTATTTGTTTTCTTCATTAAATATTTAAATTATATTTAAGTAGTATAATTAAAATAGCGGTAAATTCTATCCGTTGCGATTTCAATTATAATAATTTATTAATTATTCATTGTAACAAGGAATTCTCCAAGTTCCAGTTCAAACACTTTTCACTCTATTTATAGTTTAAACTGAGGATGAGTTCTACATCATTTATTCATATTAATCGATTACACTGTGACAAAATGTAGAAAGAGAAGTTCAATTGAATCTTAAGCATCTTAATATTTTTAATATAAAGTATTAATTATTACAACAAAAAATATTATTACGTAAATTTGATGCTACGTGAAGGAATTAATATACTGTATTTAAAACATTTTAAATAAGAAATGGAAATTATTATATTTTAAAAGCATAGCTTTAACCTTATGGAAAACAATAATAACATGAATTTTTTAGTTGGTTTTTAATAATTATTTTCATTATTATTTTTAATTTTTTATTGTTCTATTATCAGTTTAATTAATGAATTATTGCCATTTGACAAAAATTTATGCTAAAAGCACACTTTCGTATTGAATGTAACAAACTTTGTACATCAAATTTTCATGAATAAGATCGGAAGCTCAAATTAGTCTAAATATCAATTCAGAAATGAAAGATGTTATAAAACATAGTCGTTAATATTTAATGACGTTTCTTAATGGGTATATCACAGAAATCTTAGGGATCACAGGAATATTATTCTTTTTATAGTGAATAAATAATTACTAAAAATAAAAAAAATTACGAAAAGCTATTAAATTTATATAATACTTTAACATACTTTAATGATAATTAATGCAGGTTTAAATTGTTTTATTTATGACGATTTTGAAAACGAAAATGTAGTTTACTTGAATTCGCTTTACTTAAACTCGAATATCTCGAGTACTCAATTACCGATACGTTACACAACTTACTTACTTAGTGAATTATTTATTTAAATGACTTATTTATAATTTAGCTTGTTTTATTTATCTCAATACTTTTTGTTTTATTTTATTAATTTATTAACGTAAAGAGAAAAACAACTTAATAATTTTAAGAAATGAAACTTCAAACTTTTAATCTTTGTTTCAGTGATTTTCTTAATTATAATTAATATTACACTGTCAATTATATTTGAGTTAAATTACGTTAAAATTTTACTACACCTTGAAACTGTAGAGGAATGTCTAAGAAAATTGGAGGAACATTCGATATGAATTTTTTTATAACCGGATGGCTGGAATACAGATTGCAATGATAATCTTAGCTAAGAAAACTTGATGTAAGATTTTTAATAAATTAACTCAAGTAATATTAAGAGTGTAATGTTAATTCAAGTTAGTTTTGTTTTAAGTTTTAAAGTACCCGTTTTAATAAACTGATCGTTATTATCTGACATTGTAATTAAGAATATTAAGATTATTACTTATACTTGTAACCTTAAAAAATGTTTGTAACTTTTCTCTATCAAATGTGCCATCCCCTAACAGGGAAAGTATCCCTTTTTGTAAATAAACCAATATTGTTATTATAAATAATATAAGTTTATTATAATTTTAAAACGGATATTTTTAAAATCAAGATGTCGGATTTCAAGTTAAAGTCAATACCGTTCGTATCAACAACATTTACTTATATCATATTAACAGAAAATATGTACCTACATTATATACTTAAAAACTGATTTATTTATTAATTATAAAAATAAAACAAAGGATTTCTGTCTAGTTAAAAATTATCGTCTGAATATCATCATTACTGAATCAACTCTCCAAATAAATGATTGATTCTGTCTGCCACCGGGGAGAGCGGTACGAACACTTTTCAAGAGGGCTATCTGGTCCATAATCTATGGGTTTTATTATTTGGTATTATATTTACTTTCCCGTGCATAAAATTATACGTGTTGTTTAACAAATAAATCAAATTGTAAGATGGCCGGTTCTATTTTACCCAATTGAACAGTCTCTATACCCAAAAAATCGTATAGTAAGAAATAAAAAACAACAATATGACTCGAACTATTTAGATAACATATAAGAGTACTGATCGACAGACTAGCTGACTGATGAACATATTTTCCATAGCATTCAGGTTATGCGGTAACAATAACGCCATTTACAGGCAGCTAGTAATGGGATTGGCCAGCATGGATGAGAGTTAAGAATCGATACTTCGTTCTATGCTATCCATATAAATTATTTCATTTTTTAATTACCTGTATTAATTTAAAATACATTTTATGTCCAATGGAAAAGAAAGAACTGACCCAATAACAAAATCAGATAATGGTAACGAATACCGATTCCATGTAAATCCTGATATGACAGTATGAGAGATTTTATAAAATTTTATGTCATAAAAGTTGTATATTATTTTAATATTTAATTTTAAGAATATTTTAAAATAGTCAATTTCTTTTAAGTTTAAAGAATATGGAAACCATAGGGACACCTTAACATCAGCGTATGGGAATGAAATATAATGCTCCTCAGCAAGTAACGTTGAAAAGGAAATAGAGTTTCTTGATGTCATCTCTGCCCATTTTATGTTCTGTAAGGTGAAGAAATAGCTTTTCTTTTATCGTTGCAACTGTAAGTATTGTACTGACGTTATCACAGCTATAGATATTCTTACAGAGTTCTTTCTAATTTGTGAAATGCATAGTTTTCCGAATATCATTTTATAGTTCTATTTTTTGGATCATTTATTCGTTGGAGAGAACAATATAAGCAGCCATTATCCCAAATATAAAAGTGTAGAAGAAACATTTTTTGAAGAAATAAATCGAAAATGAAACTACTTTAGAAAATGTGTTATTGAAACCTTTCTGAAATTAAAGATCGAATAGTTTTGAATGATAACTTCTGAAGTAAAAAAAGGTCAAAATGAACTATTACTATAAAAAATAATTTTAATTTCTTAAGTNAATATATGATAGCATATAATTATCATGAAATAATCAAAATAACATAATTAATTATATGTTATGCAGAAAAGTAAGTAAATCATTTGAGTTTATTAGAAAATAATTTTTTTTATTATTACATTAAGGAAAGTTATGATCAGAAGCTATTCTTGCTTTCATAAGAGCAGCATTCTATAAAAGCTATGAACTATGAACATAAATTCCAACAGAATGATTTGCAATTCTCATTTCAGTTTTGTTAGGATCACTTTATTAATTGGCATAGGTTTTTTGAGAAATTCTTTCCACCATTTTTTTGAATCGCAAAATGAACTCAGGTTTCCATTGGCAAATTTTGATAATCGGTGAATGTTACATTGAAGAAGCTTTCCATTAAACTGTTGGCTTTTACTATAGAACCTGTACTAATGAAAATGAAATCAGAAAAACTGATGCTTTAAAGAGAAAGCTGCAAAAGCTAGTATAGTGAGAAAAGCTATGAAATGTGAATACCCCTACTGAATACAATACTCATAGCTGACCAAATTATTATTTCTGCAACCCAAAGAGTGCTATTTTTTCCCAAACTTATCACAACAACTTTTGTATGTTATAATTCTCCCCGCTTTTTTTTTTAATTATTTTTTAGTACCTTTAACAAAATGCATTTTGTACTCATATCATCCCTCTTCAGTTGTTATACAATTGTTACATATTAAAACTATACAAAACAAAGCTACAAATAAATTCCCAATTTTATCAACAAAATTATTAAAACAAACTTACATTTGGTGCACAAATCAAATTATTAAATATACATTTGACTTTTGAATCTACAACATATCACGATGACTTTTGTATGTTATAAGTTTGGGAAATAAACAGCACTATTTGGATTGCTGAAATAATAATTTGATATAGATCCAAATAAGGAGGACTCATATTGATTTAAAACTTCATTCACTATATACAAAGAAGTTATATTTATTTATAATAAGCTTCTTGGAAATAATTTTAATTTTCTGGTGAAAGTTTTTCTAATATTGTCTTAGACCTGAAAAGGGAGGAAAATACACGTTGGAAATAATTTTAATTTTAGTGGCAGGACGGTTAAGGCCTACAGCTTTGGGTCCCGGGACAAAATTCAGCGATAAACTCTAATAGTTTCTCCATGGGTAATCGGGTTCCTAAATCATGATAAGCTAAGCATGAAAAAAGCATCTTATTTCCTAAAGAGTCAACAGTGGAAAAAAAATTAAAAAAAAAATTGCTTAAATTATATCTTATGAATAATTTGTGCCTGTCCAATGATACACGAATTACAGAATTCACTATTTACGTCGACGTTACTCGAAATGTATTGAATAAATACATAAAATTGGTATTGTTATTTATGAGGGTAATGTGCATTTTTAAATTTTAAGTATTAATATTAGTTATTGATATGTCCGTATCAATAATCGTTGTTTACAAATTAATTCTATTTTGAAATTTATTTATAAAAATCTATACCAAACAAGTTGAAATTTTCCAATCTTGTGAAGCAACAAATAAAATTACAGCTGAAAATTTTATAAATAAATGCGAATTTTTTCGCAGACTGTCCTCTTGAATGTTACGTAAAGTGATTTTGAAATTCAAATTTAATTTTAAATTTCCAAAAAAAAATTGTAATTTTTATGGTCCTCTTTTAGTAATAAATAATATCGAATTTTTATTAGAATTAAATATTTTTTACAATCATCTACATTTCTATTCTAATTATATTTGGCCTTAATTTTAATTCATTACATTGAACTTTTCTAACTATGTTTTTAATGAATCGTTTAAAAAAATCATTTTTTAACATTAATTAAACCATTGTTAAAGCTCCATCAAATAAAACAGGTATATTAAGTTTTAAATTTTTTATTTAAATTTAAATTTTGTTTTTCTTTAGAGCTTTGATTTTAGCTGAAGTTATTTTTTTAACTTATTAACTCAATAAATTTCTGACTTAAATAAGTTACAGAATGCCAACAAGTTACTTTAGATTCAAGAACATTGGAAGTAATTACGAAACAGCAGACTCAAAATGTTTATATTGTTGAAGACGTTAAGGTCTTGAGTATTGCAAGATATACAGGATACGGTACTACTACAAATATTTTTTTTTGACATTCATAAATCCGTTCTTATATGTTTCTTCCTGTGGGAAATAAAGTTTGGAATGTATTTCGTTTTTACAAAAGTGATGTTTTTCTCTTTTTAGTTAATTACTAAACTTAAAAATAGCAATGTCAAAAACAGGAGAGTATAAATGTTTTTGTCTCTTGGGAGATCGTTTTTCGTTCTAAATAAGAATTTTGTGAAAATATTTTGTCTTCTGATATCTGTGTTCTCCTCCCTTGTTTATAATTGAAGTATGTTTTCGTCATTTTTCTAAATAATTTTGGATCTGTTCGAAATTCTTTTATTAACAAAATCGACAAGATTACTCTTAATACTATGAATTATTTAGTTAATTAATTTTTCTTTATCGAATAAAATGAAATAATAAACATTATAATTTCTTAAATTAGCTAAACAAATAAGGTTTCTACAACAGAATGATTGTGCTAGTTTTATTAATGACAACATACCGTTTATTATTCTCTTGATATTTAAATATTAATTGCTACAGATTAACTTAAGCTATAAACATTTACATGAGATAGTTCTTAAAAGATCATTTTATCTGCAAACCAAAGGAAAGTATTTTGGGACCTATTTAGAAGCCATTATTTCAAAGAAGTAAGCTAAAGTATTAGAAATAAAACAATTCTCAGGCAATAACGTTTTATTATGAATATATTTCTATCATAAAATTTCATCAATTTATGGTCATTACTTTAGTTGTATGAACGTATGTACATTAAATTACATGTAATCTGATATTGTTTAACTTTCTTAAATTATTTGGTATATTAAAAAATCAATATTAAATTAATAAATCTGAAATTTGAAAAACTCTTTTAAACATAAGTTTTTAGTTACAGTGATGCCTCGTACAACGTACTTAATCCGTTCCAAGTACACGTCCGTTAAGTGAAACGTCCGTTATACGAAACGAATTTTCCCATAGAAATACATGTTAAAACATATAACTCGTTCCGCAGCATAAAATAACCGTACTGTACCATAAAAAATGAAAATGGAGCAGACACCAATTATGCCGGGTAGTCAGATGTTGTGAGGAGGAGATGGAAGAACACTTTCTTTACACATTCATACAGATACAGACTTTTTACAGCGGGTCTTTTTTATTGTTTTTTAATTAATCGGAGTCAGATTCAGGAGAGGCTACCGGAACTTGCAGGGTCAACTTCTCTTGTTCCATCCTTTGTTTTTTGCCCGCTGGCTTCTTGAAAAACATGACCAAGGTGGTCTGTTTCTCTTTCTTCTTTAACACCTGTCGGAAATGACGGACAAAGGTGTCATCGTAGAGATCATTGATCCTGTTGGCCTCAGCTCTGTTTGGATAATGAGTGTTGGTAAACTCCTGAACCTCTCCCCATTCGACAAGAAAGTTTTTGTCAACTTTCACTCCTGATGATTTCTTGCTTTGTTTCAATTGAAATCACCTTTCTGTTTTTTTAGAAGCCATGATGCATTATAAATGACTTAACTTGCCAGATTATATGATACGAATAATTCTTTATTAATTAAGATCACTAAACACTTCTACGAGCTACTCTCGCTCCGTTTGTTTTTTACAACCTCTTTTCGTCCCGCCACCTCGGCATCTACACAATTACATTTCGTTTATTTGAATCGTCAACATATACTACATTACATTTAATGTTTATTTAAATCATCAACATATATTACATTACATTTCTACTTCAGATATACTAATAATACATTCTAATAATACTAATATATCCTAAAAATAGCAGATTGTCATTGGCAACGGCAAAAGAGTGGAAACATCATTCGCACTTGTTCGAAGAAAGTCCATTGTTCGTCTCACGTAACTGCCGAACGGAAAGTCCGTTGTTCGCAGCAAGTCCGTTGCTCGAGTCACGTAACGGTCAAACAGAAAGTCCGTTATTCGCAGCGTCCGTTATTCGAGGCGTACGTTATACGAGGCACCACTGTATATTGAATATTTTAATCTTAAAACATTATTTTAAAATCGAATGTATAGACTATATATTGTAATTTGTCATTGAAATGCAGAAAAAATTAATAGTAAAAAAATTTATATTCAATTTTATATTGATCGCTGTCTGTCAAAAATGTTTTTATTTTTAAATTTTAAAGTATAGCCAATATTTTAAAGTAATTCTGATAACAATTTAAATTTTTTCACAAATTTCAAAAAATTACATCATTAGAACACAAACTTTTTCTTTCCGAATAAAAATGTTAAAATTATCAAGCATTTTCTTCCTCTTATTCTGACAAATCTTATTTTAATTTTATCATATCTTCTACAATAAATGTAAAAATGTTCTCCAATTTGTAAAATGGAGAACATTTTCACATTTAAAAGTTTATCATCAGTAATATAATATTTAATATCTAAATTATCAGTCTTTTCTCTTCTGTTAAAAACAAGAAAATGAAACAGTTACAATGAAGTAGCTACGTTTGATCGATGTTCAAGAAAATGACTAGATCAGGGATGACAAACTTTTCTGAGTCCGCATACCAAATAGTTAAAATATTTATCTTTAAAACTGTTTATGCGTACCGTAGTTTTAAACTTGAAATAACGATATTTATAGAAATGAAACGAATATGCTTTGATTAGAATGAATGTAGAGAAAATGATTGAAAAAAAGGGTGATAAGCTGAAAGAATAATTGAAAAAGACAGGTGATAAATCGAAATCGTTTGATACGTTACGTGACAGATAATTTCTCCTGACGTGCTACTTTGGGTACGTGTGCCATAGATTCACCAGGTCTGGCCTAGTTCAAGGAAAATATAGATGAAGTATTTTTACTTCTTTACCAATACTAACCACGAAATAGTTATTTTCATAAATTTTGATCAAGCTAATCGTGGATCATCAAGTTGAAATAAACTTATTATCACAAATTAACAGTTATGCCATATTAATTATTATAAATAATATTATTTTTAAATGGCTCACGTGTTCATTATTGAAGTAATATTAAATAAAATGAGATTTTATTAACTATATTATGATATTGTTTTTATCCGCGTATGTTTTAATGAATGGTGTTGTTTTTATTGTTATTGATATTGGGAATGGCCATATCCTTGCTTTATTTAGTATTAACATGTCTAAATCAAAATAAAAATAAATTTATTTTTGTCAATTACGAATTTATCATAAAATTTCGAAGTTTACTTATTCCTTCGTGTAAATAAAAAAAAAATTATATGTGAAAAATCGCGAAAATTTACATATATTTAAAATAATTGTATGAAACAAATTTTATAACGTGTTGTAAGAAATATTACGTCTAAAAATAATTACTAAACTATTTATTTTATTTTTTGACTCGTTTATAAATTTTAATACTTTATATTATTTATAAGAAAAATCAATATTTATATAATATTGAGTTCTGTTATTACGTAATTTTTAAAAATTAAAATTTACATAAAAATAATTTTCAAGTATTTTTTATACATTAAATATTTACAAAACTGTATTGTATACAATAAAGTTCTTTAATATTAAAATAAAACAACAGTAAACACTACATCATTAAACAATAGTAAAACTAATATAAGTTTTTTTTTCATTTTTCTGTTGACTTTAAGTAAATATTAAAAAAAAAACTTAATATATTTATGTAATTGATTATATAATCAATTACATAACGTTAAAATTTCAGTAAAGAAATATAAATGAAATTTATAATAAAATTAATAATTGTATAATTTATTTATTAAATTCAAGTGTTGTATAATAAAAATATTTACAATTCTTCATCAATGTTAAGAATATTATAAAATTGTTTTAAAGATATTTTTTGTTAATGTGGCTGGGATGAGATATGAAATATGCAGCAATATATGATAAGAACAAAAACTAAATTTATATAGTAAAATTTCTATAAAAACAAATTTTCAATGCTTTTTAATCCTTACTGAACTAAAAAATTGAGATAAAACCATAAAAAATCTGCAAGTATAAATTCGTGAATATGAAGAACTTTTTATCATAAAACTTCTTCATATATACGATTCTTATTCATTAAAAAACTTTTCTTTATTAATGGCGTACACAATAGCTGCTCTAGATATCGCCTCAAAACCATTAAATCATGTTAGGATACCCCAAAAACATGTAATCAATCAAAATCTTGGTATCGACATTTTATAAAAAGAAAATAAGAAACACTCTCCTCATATATATCAAACACTATCACAAAAAATGAAACTTGATTATTAAATTGGAGATATAATATTACTGATACATTATTAAACTTTCCTGAAAATAATTAATGTTAAAATATTTATTATTTTACAACTTAAATAATAAAATTAGCTAATGTAAAGGTTAAATATTGCACGAAATTACTTACATTTATTGTCTTGTTTAATTTTAAAAATAAGATAGAAGACTTGACATTATTTTCTATACAAATTGGTAAAATTCCTTTTAACTTCTTTCACTTCCAATAAAAATTTTTTAAATAGCTTTTACACGTCGTTTGTAAGTAAAACCATAAAATAAAATGCACTTTAATACTGACATTAGTAAATGTTTGCTGTAAATATTTAAATACAATTAAAATTATATTACAAAAATGCTGTTTACAAATCTCTCAAATACATTTTTTTATTTCTGTTTTCCTAACGTTGAAATATTTAAAATTTTTCATAAAAAATTTTTTACTATTTACATATTTTGTACTATTTATTCAATAATACAAATATAAATTTTAAAATAAAATCTTAATATAATAATTATTT
>NW_019384929.1:403128-441570 GCF_000671375.1 Centruroides sculpturatus | reverse complement strand
AGAGTTCTTACTTTTGCTTCTTGTTCATTGTAAAGACTCATCAATAAAGATATAAGGTGTTCAGGAATTCCCATGCTCCTGAGTACTTTCCATAACTTGGAGTGATCCACACAATCGAAGGCTTTACTATAGTCTATAAAACAAAAGAAGGCGTCCTTCTGGTACTCTTTTGCCTTTTCTAGAATCCATCTGATGTTGCTAATTTGATCGCGAGTTCCTCTTCCCTTTCTAAATCCAGCCTGTTCCAGTGGCAATTCTCTTTCTAAATATGGCTCAATTCTCTTCTGTATTATTTTTAACAGAATCTTACTTGCATGGGGAATTAGTGCGATTGTTCTATAGTTGGAACATTCTCTTGCATTGCCATTTTTTGGGATTGGTATAAAAATGGATTGCTTCCACTCCTTTGGCCAAACCTTCTTTTCCCATATTTGTTGGCATAGCTTTGTTAGTATTCTAATTCCTTCCTCTCCAGCTGCTTTGAGCAGTTCCACTGGAATTCCGTCAGTTCCTGCTGCTTTCCCAATTGAAATTTGGTTGATTGCCCATTCCACTTCTTCCTTCAAAATTGATGGTTCCAAAGTAAAATGTCTTCCTTCAATTATTTCTTCTATATTATTATCTGCTTTATAAAGTTGTTCTGTATATTATTTCCATCTTCTCTTTATTTCACTTTCTTCCATTAAATCCTTTCCATGTGTGTTCTTTAAAATACCAAGCCTAGGGGTAAATTTTCCAATGACCTCTTTAATTTTTTTGAATAGAGCATTTGTACGTCCTTTTGCATTATTTAATTCAACTTCTTTGCATTTATTATTAAGATATTCTTCTTTATCCTTCCTAGCCTGTCTTTGGAACTCTACAGTTAATTTTTTAATTGTTTGACGATCTTCTATAATATTCATTTGTCTCCGAGTGTTTGCAATTTCTAAAGATTTGTTTGACAGCGAAGTTCCTTCTTCTTCTTTCCTATGCATTTATTAGCAGTATGTTTAATGGTGTTTTTTAAAGACTCCCAGACTTCATCGGGTTCCTTTCCTAATGTATTAATTGTTTTGAGACCTTCTTTTATTTCTGAGATGTAAGATGAGGTGAAATCTCTAGCATAACATCCCACTATTTCACTTCCTTTTTTCTTAGCATTCAAATGGAATGATATTTTTGAGATAAGGAGATCATGATCAGTCCCACAGTCAGCACCCAGTCTGGTACAGTACATGCTGATTTGATTGCATTCCTCCATCTCTTGCTACCTATTATATAATCAATCTGATTTTTATAATTTCCATCTGGTGATGTTTATGTAAATAGTCTTCGTTTATGTAATTGGAAATATGTATTTGCAATAAAGCGGTTATTTGAAATGCAGAATTCCACTAGCCGTATCCCAGCATCATTCCTTTTCCCAAGACCATATCTTCCAACATGTCCTGGAGTCTCTTCTTTTCCTACTTTTGCATTCCAGTCACCAAGGATAAAGAGTGCATCTTTTTTTTGGTAAAAATGGACATAGAGTCGTTGTTTACTAGTTATCACGAATATATTTAATAATTGTGTTTGAATTTGTATCCAGGTAATTGACTGATATCATATGTCATTATTATGTTTTCATATATGAAATTTCATTCAGCATAAAAAATAAGTCAAAAAAGAGTAATGTAAAAATATTTTAAAATAATTTCAATGAAATAATAATGATGATAAAATAATATACATCATATTGCTTATTTTATAAATAAATGTTTACCAATACTTTTAATACAATTAACATATTTTTTTGTTTTTTATTAAAAAAAAGAACTTTTACTTTTTGAGTTGTTAGATAAACATTTTGCATAATTAAATACATTTCCTTGGAGGTATTTTTCACAATTAGTTTAAATATTTGACATTCTGGCAAATACCATTTCTAACGCTTCTTAAATTTCTGGAAGATACGTTGATGCTTTGTATCAATATTTGGAACTAGTATATATCTTTCTAAGTATTTTCATCTTGTTTATGTTCTATTAAAAATTTTAAAATTCGCGAAACAAAAATAAATCAAAATAAAGTAATTACTGATAGTTTATTTAGTTTTGAAATATTTTCAGTTTATTATTTTGATCATTTCGAACAAATTTAGAATAAAAACCATACTTTTCATGATGCAGAAAAGCACTTTCAAAAAAAATTTTTTTTTATTAAAAAATAAAGAAAATACAGTTGATTGACTTGACTACATAAAATGTTTATAATTCAAGAAATACGATGATCTATGAAATTAATAAAAAGATTATTGTTTATTAATTTAAATATTTTCTATCGAGGCTTATAAGATGTTTTACAGAACAATCAATACATTTTATCCGTTAAAATATAGAATGTCGCATTGTAGAACTTATAGACATACAGAATAAATGGACTCCTTGAACGAGGTTCGATAGTGTTTTAATAATGGACATTTTTTGTTGTTAAGTTCCATCAAGTCGTCGTCGACTCCTGGTGACTTCATGGACAAGTCTTCTCCATCTTGATATTTTCCTTGTTGTCTCTCGTAGCTCCTCCAGCCTCATTTCTATGACTTTCTCGATTTCGTCTATCCATCTTATCCGTTGCCTTCCCCTCTTCCTTCTACCTTCCACTTTTCCCAGCATAATAGTCTTCTCTAGGGAAACTTCTTTACACATCACATGTCCAAAGTAGGTCAATTTTTGTTTTAAGATTCTTGACTGTAAAGAGAAGCTTGGTTGGCTTAATTTTTTCTAAAATTGAGATATTTGTTTTCTTTTCTGTCCATGGAACTCTAAGTAATCTTCTCCATACCCATAATTCGAATGCATCAATCATTTTCCTTAGAGTCTAGCTTTCACATCCATATAATGTTACAGGGAAAACCATTGCTTCTACAACTCTTTTCTTAGTATGAATGGAAATGTCTTTATCTTTCATTATCTTGGTGAGATTTGCCATGGCTGTTCTGCCAAGGTTAATTCTCCTTCTAATTTCTCCTTTACAACTTCCATTCCTTTCTGTCTTGAGCTCAAAAGTATGTAACTTTCTGCCACTTCAATTCTTTCACCATCCACAATGAAATCTTAACTCTTTGGTTGACATTACTTTAGTTTTCTTTATATTTAGCTTCAAACCAAATTTAGCACTTTCTTCCTTTACCCTTATGATAAGTTTTTCTAAATCTTCTTTGCTTTCTGTCAAAAGGGTGGTATCATCTGCATATCTTATATTATTAATAGTTTCGCCTCCAATCTTGAAACCAATGGACTCTTCATTTGTAGTAACCATTCTCATGATATATTCAGTATATTAGTTAAACAGATATGAAGACAAAATGCAGCCTTATCGCACCCCTTTCTCAATTTTAAAGCATTCAGTTTCTCCGTATAGAGTTCTTACTTTTGCTTCTTGTTCATTGTAAAGACTCATCAATAAAGATATAAGGTGTTCAGGAATTCCCATGCTCCTGAGTACTTTCCATAACTTGGAGTGATCCACACAATCGAAGGCTTTACTATAGTCTATAAAACAAAAGAAGGCGTCCTTCTGGTACTCTTTTGCCTTTTCTAGAATCCATCTGATGTTGCTAATTTGATCGCGAGTTCCTCTTCCCTTTCTAAATCCAGCCTGTTCCAGTGGCAATTCTCTTTCTAAATATGGCTCAATTCTCTTCTGTATTATTTTTAACAGAATCTTACTTGCATGGGGAATTAGTGCGATTGTTCTATAGTTGGAACATTCTCTTGCATTGCCATTTTTTGGGATTGGTATAAAAATGGATTGCTTCCACTCCTTTGGCCAAACCTTCTTTTCCCATATTTGTTGGCATAGCTTTGTTAGTATTCTAATTCCTTCCTCTCCAGCTGCTTTGAGCAGTTCCACTGGAATTCCGTCAGTTCCTGCTGCTTTCCCAATTGAAATTTGGTTGATTGCCCATTCCACTTCTTCCTTCAAAATTGATGGTTCCAAAGTAAAATGTCTTCCTTCAATTATTTCTTCTATATTATTATCTGCTTTATAAAGTTGTTCTGTATATTCTTTCCATCTTCTCTTTATTTCACTTTCTTCCATTAAATCCTTTCCATGTGTGTTCTTTAAAATACCAAGCCTAGGGGTAAATTTTCCAATGACCTCTTTAATTTTTTTGAATAGAGCATTTGTACGTCCTTTTGCATTATTTAATTCAACTTCTTTGCATTTATTATTAAGATATTCTTCTTTATCCTTCCTAGCCTGTCTTTGGAACTCTACAGTTAATTTTTTAATTGTTTGACGATCTTCTATAATATTCATTTGTCTCCGAGTGTTTGCAATTTCTAAAGATTTGTTTGACAGCGAAGTTCCTTCTTCTTCTTTCCTATGCATTTATTAGCAGTATGTTTAATGGTGTTTTTTAAAGACTCCCAGACTTCATCGGGTTCCTTTCCTAATGTATTAATTGTTTTGAGACCTTCTTTTATTTCTGAGATGTAAGATGAGGTGAAATCTCTAGCATAACATCCCACTATTTCACTTCCTTTTTTCTTAGCATTCAAATGGAATGATATTTTTGAGATAAGGAGATCATGATCAGTCCCACAGTCAGCACCCAGTCTGGTACAGTACATGCTGATTTGATTGCATTCCTCCATCTCTTGCTACCTATTATATAATCAATCTGATTTTTATAATTTCCATCTGGTGATGTTTATGTAAATAGTCTTCGTTTATGTAATTGGAAATATGTATTTGCAATAAAGCGGTTATTTGAAATGCAGAATTCCACTAGCCGTATCCCAGCATCATTCCTTTTCCCAAGACCATATCTTCCAACATGTCCTGGAGTCTCTTCTTTTCCTACTTTTGCATTCCAGTCACCAAGGATAAAGAGTGCATCTTTTTTTTGGTAAAAATGGACATAGAGTCGTTGTTTACTAGTTATCACGAATATATTTAATAATTGTGTTTGAATTTGTATCCAGGTAATTGACTGATATCATATGTCATTATTATGTTTTCATATATGAAATTTCATTCAGCATAAAAAATAAGTCAAAAAAGAGTAATGTAAAAATATTTTAAAATAATTTCAATGAAATAATAATGATGATAAAATAATATACATCATATTGCTTATTTTATAAATAAATGTTTACCAATACTTTTAATAAAATTAACATATTTTTTTGTTTTTTATTAAAAAAAAGAACTTTTACTTTTTGAGTTGTTAGATAAACATTTTGCATAATTAAATACATTTCCTTGGAGGTATTTTTCACAATTAGTTTAAATATTTGACATTCTGGCAAATACCATTTCTAACGCTTCTTAAATTTCTGGAAGATACGTTGATGCTTTGTATCAATATTTGGAACTAGTATATATCTTTCTAAGTATTTTCATCTTGTTTATGTTCTATTAAAAATTTTAAAATTCGCGAAACAAAAATAAATCAAAATAAAGTAATTACTGATAGTTTATTTAGTTTTGAAATATTTTCAGTTTATTATTTTGATCATTTCGAACAAATTTAGAATAAAAACCATACTTTTCATGATGCAGAAAAGCACTTTCAAAAAAAAATTTTTTTTTATTATGTTGCATACATTACTTAAACAAAAACAATCTTTTAAATCATTCTGTTAGTTCTCAGAATTATTTCATTTTGCATCAGTCCATCTTCAATCTCATGGATATGTAGAAGCTAATCTCCATAATATGACAAGACAAATTTGAAAAATATTTCCTGATAGCAATAAAAAAATATAGTTTTATTTTAAAAAGTATATATGATACAATTCGGTTTGTTTTCTGCATTATAATGTGCTTTCGTTCTGTTCTTTCGATAGTTGCTTTAGTAGAAAAATGTACACACAATGACATGACTTGTTAATTTTGAGTTCAATTTTTTCTATATTTTCCTAATATGTTTAAATTTCACGTTTTTGCACAAATTCTGCCTTTTTTTATTACCCCGTTGGCTATTTTTCCATGCGTAATTATATGATTTTGATAATCATATGAAAGATGAGGTCAATATCTTACATTACATTCTTGTCTCATGAATAAATTAATTTTTAAATGAATTTTTAATCAATGAAAAGTAAAAAAAAAAAATAATAATATCAAGTGACAGTATCAAAATTTTGTTTTCACTCATTATTGTAATTTATATCTTTTCGTCACTAATGCAGCTGATTAATGAAAAGTTTTACTGATTGATCTTTTACGTTTAATTTTTCACATTTTATTTTATATATAATTTACTTTCTATTTAAAGCAAAAAATTAGCGTAACTAATCAATTGAATCTCTCAAGATATTATCACACTTATATAATATAATATGTATTATATTTATATACGGTGTAAATGACTAAAAATAAATTTATTTGTAAGTCGGAGGATTTTACTTTTTGCTGTATAAAATGATTTCCTTAATTTTACAAACCAAGTAAAGTTATAAATAATGTAAGGATAACTTTTCGTAATTTAAAAAATGGCAATATTATTTTTCTATTTATTTTTTATTTTATTATGTCCCTGAGATTATTAGATTATTTTTCAGAGTCGACTGTAGAGAATGTATAAATCATTTAAATATTTATATGCTAAGAGCTATTTTCTACATTTTGAAGGTACAGAAAAGAATTTCTCTAAGGAGAAACTTGCAAAATGCAGAATAAACCATTTTCATGAAAGCTTAACTCTTTTTTATGGCATCATAAAAAATTAAGTTATTTCGAATTAATTAGTACATTAAATTAGTATTATTTTTCATGTTCTGTTTTCTTATTCCTTAGCTATATCTGTAAATGTTGAACTCTAAATTATTAATAAAATTCTGTTCAAACAGTCTATTTTACTGGATAACTGACAGCTCAGATAGTAGGCAATAGACTACCTTTATTATCCTATAAAAATAAACTGTTAGAACGGATGTGTTTCCAATTGGAATAATTGTTTAATTAATAAAATTTTGGTATTAGATTATTATTACTATGTAAAAATAGCATATACTATAATTTTCAGGAAAGTTCAAAATTAACACTTTGCTTACTATGAGCTTATGCGTTATTTGAATATTTTTATCTTTTAAAATACATCAAATTTTTTAATAAAAGTTTGGATAAAATCTAAATATTTAGTATTTTAATAGTAATAGTGATTAAAAGTACTAAAAAAATTGAAACTTTTAAATCTAATTTTGAAATTTATATATATTTTTTTAAAATTTGAGATAAGTTTATTTTTTCTGTAATAAAATGTCACAATATATTATTTTTTAGTTTAGATTTATTTTTTTCTAATTTTTATTCACGATTTTATACGAATAAACTTCAGGCAATATTCTACTATTGGTTCTACTGTCATGTTCCTTTTTTCCTAAATCGATAAAGCAATTTTTGAAATTTTATAAATTTTTTGTCATATAAAATGTAATTGAAATGGATTTTTTTTATAAATAAAAACTTTAATCAATTTATTTTAACAAAATAAAGTTTATAGTTTTATTTGAAATTTTATGGAATTTTAAAAAAAATTAATACGTTACTTAACTAATAAAATATTCAAATTAACTTACATTCCAAATTTCATTTTCTGCATCAAATTATTAAGTAAATTTTTATTTTTAAGTTATTTAGGATATTTTGAATAACTATTTCAGTAAGTTAAATATTCATTTTTTACCGTCATATTTTAAATAAATTGTTATAAAAATACAATGTACAGAATAATATTAAAACTGACCGAAATATAACAGAAAATTTATATTTTACTTGGTTTATTAAAGTAAAAACATTGTAGAAAAAACAATTCTACTTTGTCCAAAAAGTTATTTTAAAAATATACAATACAATGCTTAATTTACAATTCAAGATTATTCAAGTTTCTATACTAAATTGAGCTGAAGGAACAATCTTATAATGCTTGGGCAACAATTAAATAACATTGACATAGATCATATTCTACTACTTATAAGTAAATGAATGATAAATGAGCTTTTGGCCAAGTCTTTTCAATCATTCTGTATTATTTTCTAAGAATATTAATTCAGAAATCCGTTATTTTAGCATAACTTCTTTCTTTTGGATATTTAGGTTTGAATATACGGGAAAAGCATTCCCAAAATATTTAGAATTTAAAATAATTAAATAAAAATATTAAAATTTGTTTATATTAATAGTTATAAGACTTATAAGTATTACAATGTTTATAAATCACATAAACTTTTATCTATTTTAATACATCTAATTATATATTATAATAATAAATAAAATAATTGATTGATATTAAATTATTCCTTAATAAAATATAATTTTAGATTTGTTGTGTAAGACGATTTTTTTTAGTGGAGTGGGAATCCAACACTCACATCATCTCTATAAGTACTCCACAGATTTATAGATTAGTATAACTATATACATTTAATTTTCATATATTTATATAACTTTTATACTTAAAATAAATACACTAAAAATTAAAAATTAAATTAGTAAATTAAAAAATATATCAACATATATATTAAAAAATGATTTTTAATTGTTTTTAATTAATATTTAATTAATGTACGATATTATATGAACATACTATTTATTCAAATTTAATATCTATTAACAAAATATGTTTCGATTGCTTTAGATGTTTTTAAAAATATACAAAAATTTATCTTCTAAATCAGTTTCACTTAGGTACTGTACGTTTAAATTCTGGTAATCAGCATCCACTTCCGTTTGAATCTAATGCATCATCTTCATTAGGAAGAGTTACCTTCATCCAATATACTAACTCGAGAATAGAATTAGGTTATATAAGCTTAGCAACAGCGGAAATTAATTAATTACTAGAGTAATTTTAAGATAAATTTAATGTATAAGATAATCAGTAGATAAATTGATGCATTTTATAGAATGCAGGAGAATTAATTATGTAATATGTATCAAATATCATATAATATTTGATGACAGTATAATCATGGAGTTTACTAGTAATTTGTTCTATAATTTCTATTGTTCTCCTAGGCGGCATGTATATTCTATACAATACATTGTTAGACATGATTATTATTAACACGTTTTTAATACTGCATTTAAAAATTTTTCAAAACTTTATGTAATTACGAATATTTAAAAAAAAATTTCTTTCGATATCCCTCACTTAAGATTTATCAGTAATCAGCATGTTAATAAGATCCTTGATACATGTACTATAAAAAAAATTTATTACGGATCTTTGCTTCTGCATAGAATTTAGGCTATGATCTCTCCAAGGACCATTGATCTCATTGAAAAGTTTGTTAATTAATTGCTTTATTACAAGCCATTAATTAATAAAAGTTTTATAGTGTTTCAATCGATTATAATTTATAAAAATAACCTAATTTGATGTCTATAATAGCTGACAGTCATGAATTTCTGGTTAAGTGATTTTAATTTATATTTTTTATATGATAAATTAACTTTTGAATTTTATCTATCTTTGTGTTATAATATTTACATTTTTATATTTGTTATGTAATCTTAAATACATAATATGTAATATAAAAATATTTTAATTAATACATATTTATAAGGTAATTTGATATTGTATTATAAGATATTGTATTTATAAGATAAAACAAATTTCATAACGTTATATAATTGTAATGAGCTTTTATATATAGCCTATATTCTTACGAATACAGTTCCAGAATAAACATATTCGTTATAAAATTAATTATTGTTTAATTATATCATGTATATGAGTCACGAAAAGCATCTCTGATAACAACAATGTTAGACTGTGGTCTACAGATGCTAATATTCAAATTCTCAAAATAAAAACAAAAAATTGGACAGTTAAAAACGAATATGAAATTATAAAATTAATAACGTTGCTATTAAATTTTTATTTTTAAGTTATTTAGGATATTTTGAATAACTATTTCAGTAAGTTAAATATTCATTTTTTACCGTCATATTTTAAATAAATTGTTATAAAAATACAATGTACAGAATAATATTAAAACTGACCGAAATATAACAGAAAATTTATATTTTACTTGGTTTATTAAAGTAAAAACATTGTAGAAAAAACAATTCTACTTTGTCCAAAAAGTTATTTTAAAAATATACAATACAATGCCTAATTTACAATTCAAGATTATTCAAGTTTCTATACTAAATTGAGCTGAAGGAACAATCTTATAATGCTTGGGCAACAATTAAATAACATTGACATAGATCATATTCTACTACTTATAAGTAAATGAATGATAAATGAGCTTTTGGCCAAGTCTTTTCAATCATTCTGTATTATTTTCTAAGAATATTAATTCAGAAATCCGTTATTTTAGCATAACTTCTTTCTTTTGGATATTTAGGTTTGAATATACGGGAAAAGCATTCCCAAAATATTTAGAATTTAAAATAATTAAATAAAAATATTAAAATTTGTTTATATTAATAGTTATAAGACTTATAAGTATTACAATGTTTATAAATCACATAAACTTTTATCTATTTTAATACATCTAATTATATATTATAATAATAAATAAAATAATTGATTGATATTAAATTATTCCTTAATAAAATATAATTTTAGATTTGTTGTGTAAGACGATTTTTTTTAGTGGAGTGGGAATCCAACACTCACATCATCTCTATAAGTACTCCACAGATTTATAGATTAGTATAACTATATACATTTAATTTTCATATATTTATATAACTTTTATACTTAAAATAAATACACTAAAAATTAAAAATTAAATTAGTAAATTAAAAAATATATCAACATATATATTAAAAAATGATTTTTAATTGTTTTTAATTAATATTTAATTAATGTACGATATTATATGAACATACTATTTATTCAAATTTAATATCTATTAACAAAATATGTTTCGATTGCTTTAGATGTTTTTAAAAATATACAAAAATTTATCTTCTAAATCAGTTTCACTTAGGTACTGTACGTTTAAATTCTGGTAATCAGCATCCACTTCCGTTTGNTGCAGCGCTCCTCCGACCTTTTGTTCCAGAGCCTTCTGCCACACGTCTCTCTCTCTCCGAGTCCGGCCTAAGAGTGCCTAAAAACCCTTTGTTTTCCTCGCTCGCAGACCCGTTTTCGTCTTTTGTCTAAGGCTACCCCCTGATGGGTCAGGGGTGAGGCGAATTCTTGGAAATCCGAGACAAAGGAACAAAGAAATCGGAAGGAAGGAAAGTTCTAGAGTTTAAATTAAACTAAAACTATACGGACTAATAATAATAATAATAATATTAATTAATTAATTAAATTCTGGAAAAAATATTCTCGATCCATAATTAAAGAATATGGTTGAAAGCAAATTTGCAAGAGAAATTTTACGACTTTCACAAGTCTGCTTTTCTGATTTTATTAATAAAGTCGTGAAATTAATTAGAATATATTAATTTATATACCTTTAAGGGCATATAGAAAAGAAAACTGAACATAAGATAAAATGGATTTTTCAACACCTTCGAAGAGAGATTAAACATCATTTCATATAATTAATTAAGTTGTACACAGTTAATAAGTAATTAATTTAAATTGTAACTATGATACTAGAACATTTATGAATTTTTAAAATTACAGTATATTTAACGTATTTTTTTTTTAATAGTTTACGAATGATCGATGTATTTTCTGTTCATATCAAACTTTTGAAACTTATTTCTAAATTTAATAACATTATATAGGGTGAGATAGAAAAAAAATTCTCAGAGCTGTGATTGTAAAAATAAATTTTATTTTTAAAAATCTGACTGAATTTGTGTTTTCCTATCGTACCAAACAACATAATAACGAGCAAAATAATAGCGTTTTCTGAAAAACAGATTCAAAAAACAAAATATAATTTTCTACTAATTCATCATCTCATTCCTAGAGGCGTGGGTTAGTTGGTGAACAGTATACGGATAAGACCAATACCAGAGTCTATTTGTTGTTTTTGACCGATTACAAGTTAGACTCATTATTCAAGCTTCTACAGTATTATATACAAGGAATAAAAGTCGTTCGCTAATCTTAGCTTAAGATTTTCCAGTCTGTAGTTAATATAAACTTGGGTAAAACGTTTTGCAAATCAGAAACAGAAACTTTCGATTTTTTACCTATTTTTATAGCAATTGCTCGTAAACAGCGCAATAGTAAGAATGGCTTTCAACTAACACAATATATTATTAATACAAGGTGCTACTTTTAAGTTTATACAATTTATATGCGTGTTCAACATTTAACACGGTTCACCATCTCACTCTCATTTTCCCTCTCATACTCATTTGCCCTCTCATAAAGATTGTATGATCGGATCAAAAGTTTCAGGACTCATAAGTGAAGCCTAAGCCTATTCGTACACTAAGACAAAGCCATTTTTACTTTCCACCTGATTGAATGCGATTTTCTGAACAGGTCACCTCATTGTGTCAGTCACTATTTGATGATGATCGAAGCTTGATCCTGTTGTAGTATGGAGCAAATACTACATAAAAGGAGAAGATAGCAAGCTTGAAAAAAGGAAATAACTGCTGTGAATGACTTACTTCTGACATTCAATTGGGCAACATCAAGGCAACTTAATCACAGAAAGAAAGTTTTCGTAAGATGTGTTGCAGGTAAGGCGGGCTCACCTACTTTAAGGAGAAAAGTACTCAAGGACCATAAAGACAATCTTTGATTATCTTTAAAATCTATCTAGAATATAATACGATACATCAATGCCAGAACTACGGCTCTTGGGCCAAATCATATTCTTGGCAGACATTAATCCGGCAAGAGAGCAAGCATATTTGACACATTACTTTTAAATGATAGAAATAGGCCTATTTTTTGTGTACGTGGAATACGTAAAATATGTGTGGCTCGCTTATCTACGACTTATGCGCAAATTGGCCTGCCAATTAAAAAGTTTGTTTACCACTATTCTATATAATTAGAAAGTATAATATGAAGTTATATAATAAATTTATATCAGTCATAAGATTTTCTATATAAATCAGTTATAAAAATTTGGAATGATTTCTTCCTTAGATAAAATCTTAGCAAGATATCGAGAAAAATAGTCAATATATTCTGTGCATGTTATATGATAATCGATATAGAGTCCCGGATATTTTGTATGAGATTGTTTTTTATTCTAAAGCCATCGATCAGGAGCTGACTATTTTCTATAACTTTCGTTAAATTTTTATCAGAAAATGGCATGTAACAGATTTTATCTATCTTAATTTTAATTTAACATAATCATTTAAATAAATATAAATAATTCATTTAAATTTAGTATTTGTAATATACGTTGATAACTGTTAATACAATTATTAATTATCAAATATGCATTCTTAAAAACAATTAATAAATGAATGCATGACAAAAAAAACGGTGCTACAATTATATTTCGAAAATTTTCTTAAAAGTTCAAATTAATTATATGTAAATTTGATCATCTTTAAAGAAATATTATATTAAATTTTAAAATTTTATTATTCATTTTAAATTATTATAAAAGACGAAATGAATTAAATTTTAAATTTTATAAATGGATTAGCCATTTTGAAAAATTTTTGGAGTTCGTTTAAGTAGGGATATTGTAGTATGAATTGTTTTATTCGGTAGCTTAGAGATATAGCTTTAAACCTTTTTAGTTTAATCAATATTTTATCTTAAATAACATATATTAATTATATCTTTATCTTTATAATACTAGGTGATATTTGAAAAAGTCACTTCTTGATTTATTATTCTTTATATATTAATTTAAGAAGCAATTTTCATTCTTAATCTACAATATAGCTTTAATGTTTAATGAAGCATTAGAGTTCTATCAAGAGAGCTTACTATTCTTTATAATAAAAGAAAGTCTCAAGTTAAAAAAAAAAGCTTTCAAATGTTTCAAAGTTAAAAAAAAATTTCAATGGGGATATTTTATCGTAGGATTAAATTAAATGCATTTTAATCTATATTTTTCTTTCGCTTAAGAGTATTTTTGAGTAATAACAATTTTGATCCAGTTTTAGAAAACACATTTAATTAAATAAAATACATTACAAAGTTATTTTATGATTTATTTGTAATAACTTTAAATTTTTATTTTATATAACTTAATAAATAATTTTCAATATTATAATAAATGTTTTATAGATTTAATTATAATTTTGGTTATATAAAATTAATCTCTTGAAAGGAATGGATGTTCATGTAATATATGTTTACATTTTTCTGTTTACTTTTCCATTAACCAAACGAAAATGTCAATTTAGAGTTTGCCTGAATATAGTTAAAGTTCATCTGAAATATAATATTTAGATGATGGTTTAATGAAAAAGAAATATTTGTGAAAAATGCAGATGTGATGAAGTAAAGCCAATTGTCAACTTGATGCGTTTTAACAAAAATGGAAATAGCATTATATTTGTTTTCAAATATTGATTGTAAATAAAGCTGACAGCTCGCAAAGTTATCTGATATTCGTTTGGATCACTTACGAAATTATGATATTCAGTTTCTAAGTTAAGAAATGATTTTCGTTTTAACTCAGTGGTCAATTTATTGAAATGGATATTATTAGAGATTAATTATGAAGAATAATAAGATTTCATTTCATTCAATATATCAATATCCAGATAATTATTAAGTTATAAGATATCACTCTATCGCATTATAAATTGCAAACTTATGTAATAAACATACTAATTTTGTGCTTAAGAAAGTAAAAAACTTTAAACTTGAATTAGCTGGAATATCTAAAGNATCGAGAAATACATTTAATTTAGAATTTTTTAAATCTTTTGTTATACTTTTAGAAAATATATTCTACTTTAATGGAATTTGATATTTGAGAATAGGTTTACTTATAATCGAAATTTTAAACTTTGATATATCATTCGATTCATTTCTATCGAAATTTTTCTTCTGATTAAATATGAATTTTATAAAATTTTAATGAAGAACATTTAAAATATATTATTGAATTATAAAAAAAAAATTTTAATTATAAATGATTTATCATTATTTTGTCTCTTAAGCATTCGAAAAGCTTTTGTTAAAAACTTTTTACTTTCATCTTAAAATAATAAAAAGCGAATAAATTCACAATATCACGTACAGAGATTTTTATTTTTTAAAAATTGAATAAGTTTTCTTTATTTCTTCGCAACTGACTTTATTTATTTATTTATTTTTCGTTTATTTAGAACTTTATTTTAGAAAATAAATTATTATTCACATTGTGTATATATATACAATTTGTAAAATCAAATTATTATCATTCAGCAAATCTTACATTTAATTTTGACAGATGTATTATTTAGAAATTAATGAAAGTTTCATATTTTACGTATGTTAATTTTAATGAAGCTGTCAAATAAACTGAAATGATAACATTAGAAATCTCTTTGAATTAAATCGAAGATACTTTTAACACTATTAAATTTACGAATAAAACTTTAAAAGTAATTTATTCAGATAGAAATTTTACTAATTTGAAATAGAAATTATAAAGATTTGTAATTTTATTCTATATATTTGGATAATTTATTTAAAGTGCAATAATGCTTTAGATTTATAATATTTATATGATTAATATAAAAATTATTTCTAGTGAGTAAATTAATAAATTTTTAAAAATCGAAACGTTTAATATAGATACAGAGGTTAATCTAAATATTCTAGTTGACTTTGAACATGATAAGACGGATAATTATTTTAAAATTCAAACATTATTTTTAGAAAAAAATAATGTTTTTTTATTATAAAAGTTATGTATTTATCCAGATTATCTTCTATCCTATTATGTATCTTGATATGTGATAATAGATAAATTTAATAAATTATACAAATAAATCAGAAAGTTTATATCAGTACTTCTGATTTTTTTATGAAATAACAAAACTTAAGTTTTGATTCTATTAAAAGCTTTCAGTCAAAATAGTTTTAAATTTAACTCAATAAAATAAAATTTAAGAAACTGTTTTGACTGAAAGCTTATAATGTTAATTTAGTTGGAACAATACAATAAATGAAATAATTTAGAAATGAGTTTTATGTTTAAAATAAAATATGCAATACATAGGTTATAGGTAATAAATATGCATACATTCGAATAAATTTAAGAATATGATTAATGAAAGAGTTAAATTAATACTGTTTTTAGATAATACAGTGTGAGTGTAATTAAAATACCTGTAATAAACTGTTTAGAGAGATATTTAGCAGTTCAAATGCGACTAAATTTAGTAACATTTTAAGAAATTTAAGAAGGCATTTCCATAAAAAGAAAATTTATTTTCAAAACAAACCAACATACCATTATGGCGATTTTGGCTTACAAACCATGTGATCTTATTTCATATAGTTTTAGGTTGTGGGGACACTTAAAACGTGTGATTTTTCGACGAGATATTGAAAATTTGGCAAACGTGTAAGACTGTCAAAGTTTAAGTGAGAAGTATCACAGATGATTAATTACAATACCTTTAAATAAACTGTTCAATTCTTCAGATTTTAGAATTCACTTTTAGAATGTGTACCCGTTGAACAATATTTTTTGCATCGCTAAGGTCTGTGTAGTACAAGTGTCTTCTACAAATAAAATGTTTGTTTCTTGCAGCGCCAAATGTGTCAGAGTGTTGAATTTTGGTGCCAAGTTTATTTTATGGAAATGTCTTCCTCGGATTATGAAATGTTACATATCAAATTTTCTTATTTGGACTAATTTCTAAACAGTATTGAGTGCGGGTACTTTAATTACAATCAACCGCATATTATTTATTAATACTGAGTGAGAATGTTAGTAAAGATTTTCCATGTATATAAGTGTAACGAGTCTGCTCATCGTTCACCAAAAGGATGGTTACGACGACTCTCCGAAAATAATCACAGTTTCTAAAACTATTTGTATTTACAACTAGTTCAGAAATTTCATAAAATATATTTACGAAATGGAGCATTATCACTTTAGATTCGAACAAGCGTTCTTCTCCAGGAAAGCTTCAGTAACGAATGCAAGTTTGAGATTGACTAAACTATCTACAGAGATATTTACCTTCGTAAGCATCACCGTCCTACTTGCCTACTAGGACGTATCAAATACCCCTGTTGTCACTTTCACGTAACACGACCAAGTTTCGAGAAGGGGAATCCTTCTGCTTTTACCAATTTCCTACGACGTTTCTGGTTCCTCTCAACTCCTACCGAGCTTGATGTTCTCGTTCGCCGACGGTACCACCAATCGCCTCTTTCCTTTTAAATCACTTTCTCCTGGACTAGTAAGTCTAGTCCTCACGTGTCTCCTATTTTACTTAGATGGTCCGACCAACCAAGCATCAAGAAGGCCCCAAACGAAAATGTCAATTTAGAGTTTGCCTGAATATAGTTAAAGTTCATCTGAAATATAATATTTAGATGATGGTTTAATGAAAAAGAAATATTTGTGAAAAATGCAGATGTGATNCCTGGACTAGTAAGTCTAGTCCTCACGTGTCTCCTATTTTACTTAGATGGTCCGACCAACCAAGTATCAAGAAGGCCACCATATAATGGTTAAGTGCCAGATAAATGAAAATTACAGAGGTGCGACGAACCCATTCCCTTCTATTTTTGAAAGGATTAAAGATGCTATTTTTTAAGTTGACGCCCTTCAATAAACCATTTAAGACCCTATTTATGTTTGGTTTTAAAAATTAATTAAAATGATTAATTTATCAATAACGAATTGACAACTGAAGAAGTTTCTTGATCAGTTTATATATACTTTTTGCACATTGTTTCGTAGTCATTAACAGCATCAACTTACTCTGTCTTTATAAAAATATTAGTCAGTGTTTAATAATATTATTTATTTATATATTAACTAATCTCCAAAAATAATATATTAATATAATGTGACTATTTATCTCTCACACAACTAATTGGAGGATACATTTTATCTACCATATCTTATTTTAATTATTTATTCTACTAATCGTTCGGTTAATATTCTTAAAAATGTATTTATTAATAAACGTGTTATGCTCAATCATATACTGTACAGAGATGGAATCAAATGTCGGGTTTTTGAGAAAGTTTCCTCTCGTGGTGAGCACAAGGGATCTTTCCGTTGATAGAAGACAAGTGATGTTTCGGATACTATTCTTAGCTAATCTAGTATTGTAAGTACTTCTTTCCGCCTTTACTGGACTTTTCAGTTTGTTTCTTATGGAAAGAGCATATGACGACTCTCCGAAATGATATCCTCTGTGATATGAGTCACTGAAGAGGTTATTGGTTTGCTTGTATAGTGTACTGATACTTAGTGCAATTGTTTAGAAATACAGCAATGGTTATTGTTTGTATTATGATTAGGATTGGAAAGTAAATACGTTTTCTTGGCTGCAAAAATATTTACCATTCAATATTATACCATCCGATATTAATTTGCATTTCTTTCTTTTTTGAGCTAAATATACTTATATCTTGAAGATGGTCATAAAATGCCCCACATTAGTAGTTTCTGTTACATCATATACCTTAGTAGTGAAAGTTAAACTATATTGATTCAAAGATATAAAGGGTTTTAATAAATAGTAAATGAAAAATTTACATAAATATTCCTAATGTGTTGTAAAAATGAATACATTTAATCAGTTTTCTGACACTTGTGTACTTTATGGAAATTATAATTGACTTATTTTACGATTAGTTATTATCATTTCCTATAACAGTGACTTGATAATGAAGACGTACATAAATAAACTTTATAACTTAGTATACGTAGTTGTATATATATTTCATAAAATTTTATAACTGTATTGAACAGTAGAAAGTAGAAAGTATCTCTTGAAATTCTCTATGGATTAATAAATTTTTCATTCAAACAGCGTCGACATTAGTTTTACAAGCGAGATAAAAGAATAAGGTCGGGAGAACAGGTTATTATAAATATATCAAACATATTTGGAACGTTTGAAACGTAGGTTACAAAGTATAAAACTCTTTAGTTATATGACAAAGTTAATGACCATTATTTAAATAAAATGTTATTTGAGCTGTCATTTAACATAACACATTCTTAGACCAGAAGTCTGAATTATTTGCAAGAAATGTGAATTAGTTAGAATAAATTATTAAATTTATACTTTGCATTGGATCAGTGTTAACGAATGTATTATTTTGCATGAAGGTTTCATAATTGTTACGTATTTAATAAAATTTTGAATTGAAATAAAGTGAGAATTGTAATACATCTATACAAACAGCTTACATTTTACATTGTGGCTAATTTTAAAATGTTAGGTTTAAGAATTAAAATAAATAAATAAATTTTAAAACGTTTTTGAACAGAGTCTACATTTATTAAGTAAATGTTAAAAATTTATTACATTTACATTAAATAATATTGCATTTTTAAAATAAGTACTTTTTAGCGTTGACTGATATTGATTAACTTGAATGCAGTGAGTTTTTGTTTGACTCATGAATGTGATTAGTTGAGAAATACTCTGAAAATTTAAACAAAGTATTTTTTATTCGAATGAAGAGGTAGTAACAACAAAAGAGGAATAGATTATAAACTTGCTTAAAAATAAAATTCAAATTACAAGTTTCTCTATCTTCTCAAAAGTATAAAAATCTACAATTTTTACAATTGTAGCTTTTTATTGTAGCTTAAGACTTAAAATCCCATATAGTGTACTTAATGATGAAAATCGGAATAGCATTTTTTCTGTTGAGAACAATTTAATAAATGTTAAAAAGGAATTCTTTACGAGTAAGTCTTTCGAGTAAAATATTAATGTATATTCTAAAAAGTGTGAGCATATAAACAATTCTTTCTTATATGTCATCGTCTAAATTTGAAAAAAATTAATTATCTGATCAAATGGACAAAATATATGATTTAATTTAGAATATAATTTCTTTATTATATGTTTTCTAAACAATGAATATTAGATGAAACATAATTTTTACCCAAAATTGAAACATTGAAAAAATAAAACAAATTCCAGATGCATATGATACACGCATCTAAAAAATAGAATAAAATCAAAATATTTTTAAAAGTTAGTGTAAATTTCACAGAAACAGGTAATGTAAATAGAAGGCTGTAAACGCTCCGAATGATGATATCATTTGCATTTGAACAGTACGTTCTCTTATTTGCAAAAGATGGCTGTAACGCGACACTACTACTGCAAATAAACCTTATGCATGACAATATACAAACGATCATCAACCATCAGCTATTACTTTGACGAATATTGTGTCAACAAAAGATCATGACAAGCTATATAAATGAAGAGTATTGCAAGATACTGCAAAAATAGATAAAACGCTTGATAACCTGCAGGGCAGTATTGCCTTACAATTTCCTCTATCTAACTGCGAGGCACATTTGTCGAGCTATTCGAAGACTAAGAGAAACTTTTAGTGTTGCACTTCGTCCTCGAAAGGACGGATCCGGCATCATAGGCAGGAATAGGCAGCAATATGTAGTCTGTTGTTATTTTCTCTTATATGGAAATTTTATATCAGGATAATTCGCGCCCCTATCGTCCAGTAAAAGCGCAACTACCGATGTCTGTATATTACATTTTATTCATGCCAAAAAGAGGTCGGCGTTTCTTTGATGTTTGTAAACATCGGAGTCTAAGTATTTAAAAAATCCTAGCATTAAAGACTTTGCCGTTTTAATTCCCGCTGGTTTCCAAGTTAATTTTAATTTTAAAACTTAAACACGAGTGACACTTTGTGTTATTTTTAAAAAGTCAAGGTTGACAAATTGGTGCAGTTTACAGTATAATTCTAATATTACAATGAAATTTTCTGATTAGTTAGTTAGGAGGTTCGTCTTAAATTTGAGCATACACTACTGCAAATAAGTGTCGACAAAGAAAAGTAACCAAAATGATATCATAATAATGAAAACGCATTTATTACTAGTTAATTAAAAACCTCAAATTACGGAGAATCGGTTGAGAGATTTTATCAAAAATTGGTTTTGTTGTCAGTGTTAATAATACCTAACTTTCATAGATCTAGCTATATTTGGCCAAATATTCTTGCCTTACTTTTACCCATATACATATATTATTGACAATTTCACAGACTTTACGTGTTTTTCAGTAGTAATGGCAGTTATACTTCTTATTCAATTAGAGAAGAATTCTTATCTAATTGAATAAGAATTAAATTAGCATTATTTTTAATTTTAAAGAAATTTTAAGTCTGACAACATTTATTGTTCTAATTAAATGATTTATTTATTACAAATAAATAATTGGGGCAATAATTTTATAAAATTTTCTGAAGAAGTGTAAAATTTAGTCACCACAACAAAATTCTTCAAATCTAGAAAGTCGTTATAACTGAAAAAGTGAATTTCTCACTTATAAAACAAAGTTTTGTGGCATCTTTCGTTGGAGGCAACACGCTGTAGGAAAAAAAAAAAAAAAACATGATATAAAGCATGTTTTTCTCACGGACAGTTAAATATAGAATAGAAATTTGTTTGTAGTTTGTTCTATAAGTTATTTTTATTACATGAAACAAGAGAAAACGACATTGTAAATCTTATTTTGTCCATTTATGCTTGTTCTTAATAAGTTTTATTTCAAAACTTATTATGAACAAGCATTTTATCAAATAAACGTCTTTAAACCGGATAAAATAATTTCTATTCTCGAATATATTTGCTACAAAATTAATAAATAAAAATTACATTAGATGAATTACAATATGATAAAATTCTAAGAAATAATATGATAAAACATAACATAATAAAGTACTATAAAGGTTTATTTAAAATTACGCAGACATGAAATAATTTAGTTTAAAATGGAATATATTAATTTATAAATTTAGAAAAATATATTTAGTCGAATAATCTGTGAATAACATTTCTATTTACATCAAAAATCATTATTTACAAAGATAATAAACAATAAAATCTCGTTTAGTAAGTACTAAGAGCAGAAGTCAATAAAAATTTTTAAGTGTTTAGTTTTTCTGATTTTTATATTTTTTAACGATAACTAAGAAAATTATTTTTGTGATTTATAGTTATTATTTTGTTTTCTTCGTGCAGTCAGTCTCATTTTGTATCTAATATATCGCTAGTGTTTGTCATCTTTACTTTTTAAACAGTTTGGTTCATTAAAACTTTGTTTTGCATACTTTTTTTTTATTAGTTTTATAATGAAAAGATTTATTTTTGATGAGAAAATATATCTTCTGAAAAAGAGAGAAAATATTTTTATTCGAAATAACATATTCATTTTGAAAACATTTTAAATTTAAAGTTTAATTTTAATTAAATTGAAAGATTTAAGAGATATGTTTTCAAATTTATGTTTGTATGATTTATTATTAATATCTTTAAAATTTATTTTTGCAGAATATATGTAAGTTTGGAAATAATTTTTTCAATTTATTTAATTTTTAAATGGAAATCTTATAAAATTTTATCAAAAAAACTAAAAGTAATAATGAAAATTAATATTATTAAATATTTGACAATATTTAATGAAAATTCTATTATAAGTATTCATATGTTTTTATTATTCATTAGATGTTGAAAAAGATTTTTAAATTAATTTTTCAATTCATATTAAAAAATTAATTTAAAAAACTTCTACAGATACTAACTTTACTCTTTATAATTTAAACTAATCATAAATAAGCAATATTTTTCGATTTATAAACCATTTATAGATAAATTAAATTAGAAGCACGCACAAATAATAATATAATAACTTTATTTATAATAATATTTTACTATAAATGTAATAATAATAGTTTAATTTGTTAGTCTTAAAGGATCGCCTCTAAAACCTATGACGCATTTTTTACATGAAATAATCCAATAACCTTTAAATACCATTGCAATGAACTACATGGTTTGATAACGAATATTTCCGACAAATTATAAAACAGTAAGTGAAATTAATTACGATTGATTCCATCAAAATTAATAGGAAATATTTATATAAATTTAATAATAACATATAGCTTCAAACGACCGAATATAGCTTATATACACAAATAATGCTTAACGTAAAACAAATCCAAATAAAATAATTGAAATATAAATAATTTTCTTTTTAATTTAAAAATTAATTTTAATATAATCTTGAAATAAATGTTAAATGCATAGTTAAACATTAAGATGTTTATTTTTAATTTTAGTTGGAATAATTTCTGCATTAAATATTTTAAAGGTAATGATTTTTCATGAAATAATAATAATTTTATGTTCGTTAGTATTTATTATTCTACTGAAATCGTTTAGCAATCATATTATTATTATACTACAATCATTACGAAGATAAATGATACTTTTTCCCCCGTTGTCACTTAATTGTATTTTCTTTGAACGCATTATACTATAGCCTATTTAATTAAACACGAATGCTTGAACTATAATTAAAATTTTTATTTTGTTAAAAATATTTACATGTAATAATTTTAATGTCAATTTTGAATAAGATTGACAGAATAAAAATTGTTTCTCCTTAAAGTAATATGATCAAAATTCTGATTACAGTTCAAGTGTTTTGGAAAAGAAAACAAAAGATGTATCTATTTAAAACGATGTTAAACTCTCTACTAAATTTTAATTACATAGAAGTTATAGAAATCGATGTTTTTTGTGTGATTAAAAAAGTAATAACAATTTATCTCGTTTTAAATTAAGAGAGAAACTCTTCTTTATAATTAAAACTTTAATAATCGATTTAAAATGTTGTGTTTTTCAATCGAATATAATAAATTTTTTCAAATTCTGTTTTGCTATCTTTAAAAAACATCAGAATTTTAATATGAAATTCTGATTTTTATACAGAAATCATTATCCTAAATATAAAGTTCAGCTTAGCTTTGAACTTCTTAGTTCGCTTTGTTTTGTGAGAAGGCCGTCTTGTTTAATTAATGTGACAATCAAGTGTTAACTTCTTTTATGACTAAAGAAATTCAACATTTATCAAGGAGAAATAGTTATTATTTAATGAAATATCTTGTTTGTTTCTTTTATTAGACTCAATTACATTCTTGACATTCGTGAAGTTTCCTTTGTAAAATACTTTCATTATTATTTTTTAAATTAAAAGACTTCTAACTTATGTTAACGATCACAGCAAAATGATCAATTTCTTCAAAATACCAAATGTTTTTTTGTTAGTATCATGTTTTAGATTGTATCTATTAATTTATATTGTAGGATTTATTTATTTCTTTTCTTAATATTAGAATAATGATTTTGATAAACCTTAACAATAGTAGTTTATACCATCCACGTTTCTTCAAAAAGTTTATTTAGTTATAACATTATATAATCTAAAAAATTAAAATTAATATTTATAATGTAAATATATTTTGTTATGCATTCTGTTATGTATTATATAAAATACTATTCTATCTTTTATATTTTGAACTTGTACTGTACTGTACTGTACATTTGCTATAAATTTAATAATATGACGCAAACATATCATAATTATTACGTAACGATATGTTTATTCGTGATATAACTTAATGTACAACATATGAACTTTCCCGATTCGAATTTAATAATGTTGTGGTGACATAATTAAAATTAGAATTGACTACATAATGTATGACGTTAAGTACGAAGTTCGAACAATAAACTGAATTATTTATGATATAAAATATAAGTTTAAAGATTATTTGTTCATATCATTAAATTTACAGAATATTAAAATATAATATTTATTTAAAAAATTAATTATTTTATGTTAAAAGATTTAGAAAAAAGTGAAAGAAACTGCTGTATCTAGTAAAGGAGGTTTGCTGTAATTTTTTGTTGCTTATCTTTTGTAATTGTGTATACTGTATATTGTATTTTTAATAAGATTGAACCTAATTTGACCCGTATTTTAATATCGTCCAATTAAAAACAAAGAAAAATGTTAAGCTATTGTTTATTACTTAATTTCAATTTAATTAATTTGCGGAAAGTTATTAGGAATGGTTAATATGATTTTAGCTTTTAATCTGATCTTTACTTTAATTAATTTGTGACCAGTAAAATTTGATTTTATCCATGCGAGAACTTTGGATTCTTTAAAGATAAATATAAGCTTAGATTGAAAAGAAAACTAATTTTAAATTTCTAATTAATTTTAATGAAACTTTACACTAGAAGTTTCTGTATTTTTATTAAATATAATAAATTAATTCTTTTCAAGAAACATGTTTTTATTGTTTTTTTTATGTATATTTTGACATTTTCTTCTTATTACCTTTTTATAAATAGGTATTTTCTTAAGGATATTTTTAAAATTTTATAAAAAGTTTTAATAAAATTGATTTTCTTACTAATAAATTTATTACGTTTTAAAAATGAATAATATTACTAGTTTTAATTGATTATAGTTATATTATTAAATATATTATTCTAATTATATTTTATTAAAACTTAAAATGTTAAAAATATGATTTATTTAATTAAATATAAATTTTTAATAATGTGTCATTTTATCATTCACATTAATATTCCTTCATTAAACTTTGTTTTGTATAGACAATATTTGTTATATTTTGTCAATAACATTACTTTATTTTTAAATAATCGATATTTTATTATAATGACAGACATATTGACTTTAAATTCGATATTCTATTTACAATAAATGTATTTTCATTTTATTAATATAAATAAAATACAGACAATCTTAGATAATCAGAGATAACAATGTTAAATGTAACAATTATGCCATAATGTAATTTCACGCGTCAGAAAACAATCCCTACAATAACTAATTAGAGATTATTAGTTAGGCAACTATAATCATTATAGAGATTTTATGATAGTTATGGGTAATTAATTAATGAACCGCAATAACTATAAGGATTAATTTCTCAAAATTAATCTCTGTGATTAATATCTAATAAACGGCACTACAGAAAATCGTACTCCTGGAAAGTCTTGTGATAAAATCATCTTTATATATCAACTAAAAATTTATTTGTATTAATAAATAATATAAAAAGTGAAAATTCTATCCTGTGTGTTTTTATATGCATGAAAACAAAATCAACACTAATTTATGTTTGATTCTGCCTGATAGTCAAATCTAAAAATACTAAGATCTGCTATCAAGTACAAATGTGACCGTAGGGTCGGTGTCTTCTTGACACCGCGTCAGGATGTGACACCACCGAATCTCGCAGGATTCGGAAATCGCGACTTTACGTCACGCGAGCGGTTGGATTCGGAGTCGAGATGAGGAGAGAGAAGAGGAAGTGATTCACTCGGATTCCATATTAACTAACAATAATAATTTTAATTATAACAAAAGAAAATACAGATATACTCGACATCAAGCATGACTAACGTTTCCCTTAATTGTTACTAGCCCGTTCTCGAGAGAGAGTTTACAAACGAATCGCGTGTTGATAAATACCTTGTAACTGAGTCGAAGATCTGTTATAAGATGGCTGGATAAACCGTCGATGGAATGTTCGAGGTTCGATGAAATTGTTCTGGGTATTATTCGGTAACAAGAACACTGCGGTTTGGAGGCACTGAGGTGTGGATATATGTCAGATATCCTTAAAGAGGCACAGTCTTTTTCACGGTTTTAATTCTTGAGAAAGCAACTTGGGAGGACGACTTCTGAGGACCACTCTTGAATTCTTGGGTTCCTTCTGGGTTTTTTCCATGAGGTCAGGAGGTTGTTGTTAAGGACCTAGAGTTCAATAGTGGAATTTTATCGAACGTTCCGGGTGACGCATTGATGACTAGATGGATCCTCCTCAACAAGGAACCAAATCCGTGGGAAATAATTTTTTTGGATTTTAGCATAACTTGATGAAACGATCGAAGTTAGACGATGGAATTCCAAAACAATTAAAATTTAAAATAACACTTTATTGAGGGTCTGTTCGTCCCTCACACAAATATATTAAGTTAAGAAGACTAAAACGTAACCTTAAAAGATTTAAAGATAAGAATACTAAACACCAGCAAAAAATTGAGAATTGCCAAATACAGCTTAGATCTTATGAACTTAATAAACATAAAAAACTCGAAGAAAGGTTTGATTAACCAACTAATCTTGAAATAAATGAATGGAAGCGATCTCTAGTAATAAACAAAACTCAAGTAACAATTTCTGATGATATATTAGAAGTTATAAATATCAACTAAAAATGATGGAAATAAAATCAGGTGTTTATTTATAATTCAAATATGAGTTCGAAGTCCATTTTTTTCCATATTTTCAATTGGGTTTATTATTATTAATAAAAAGACATTATAAACAGCGGTATTATATTTTATATTTTATTTACTTTCTCAATTTTCTATTTTTCTATTATTCATATTCTCAAGTGAAAAATTAAAATAATAAACTACTTTTTTAATATAATTTATAAGAATGCATTTTATTAATTTTCTTCATCTCATGCATATAATCTTTCTAAAAATTCGTTTTTGGAATTTTAATTTGAATATCAATAAAGTTCTTAACGCAAACCACAAAATTTACTTATACGGAATGCTGGTTTTCATTGAAAATTGATAAATGATTTCAGAACTACATTATCTAAGCGAACAAGATTAAGTTCTTTTCTTTATTCTATAGAAACCTTTCTCATTTAATTATTGAATTTTAATAGGTGTAAATATTTATTGTCAAATGTTTATACGAATCAAAATTTAGCTTTAATTTTAGAATAATTATGTTTTAGAAAAGATGAAATTTTCTAAATAAAGAAACTTGATTACATTATTTGAGTTTATATATTTTGTTTTTTATATAGATATGTTTTAATAAATCGAGCAATATTTAATTTTTTTTATTCAATACAGTTCCTGTCTAACTGTAGCCATAATAATATTTCAGCATGTTTGATCTCTAACACATCTCTTTATTTGAAAATAACAGAAAGGAAGAAAACACATGTGTACAGTTGACGAATGTCTCAATATAGTGAAAAGTTTTTATATGTTTAATCTTAAAAAAATAAATAAATAAAAATAACATTTATATTAAATTTATTTATCTTAAAATCATGAAACTAGTTACATTTGGCGATTTGGTTATAATCATCGCTAGAGTCAGGAATAAAAATAAATTAAAATATTCAGATTTACGCAGGTAAAGTTTAATTTATATCCTTCATAAAGTAAAAGAAAACAGAAAAAATATTTTCTTACTTTCCGCATATAAAATTTTGAAATGTTTCTTTAAAATAATACGTATAATTCATCATTTATCACAGAAAAATCATCGAAATTATTTACTAGATAATATTTTAAATATGAAAATATTTGTCTTATGATAATCAATTTCAAATTATTAAATAATAATTTTAAAGAATTTTATTTATTATAAAATGCTTTATATTATTTTAAATGTTTAAAAAATAAGAATGAGATAAAATAGAATTAAATTTTTAATTTTTACTCAGAAAAATAATGATGATCAACATTGATGACAAGAGAATTCAAAAAATTACGACAAAGAAAAACTTTTTTATACTTTATTCAAGATGATAAAATTTTAAAACTAAAATTATATAGTAAATTAGAAGATTAAATTGAATTACAGTAGATATTAAATAGAAGGTTATAAATCTTAATAAATCATAAAATGTATATAATTTTAACAAACTTTATAAAGTCTAGAAAATAATATAACTTTCTTTGTAGTTTCCAAACTGTATACTAATTCAACAGAAACCTATAATAAAATTTCCTAATAGATAATTCTGTAAACATAGTATATTAGCGAATGTTTCTATGATCATAATTAAGATTCGCTAATAGATTTTGATTAAAAAAAAAACAAAATATTCTTTAAAACTAATATCATTGATAGACTTAACAATTCATTTTTAATATTCCCTTTTCATGTTGTCAATGATAATAGAATTATAGTTTTCTGCACGCTTCTTAACTTTAATCAATTCACAAGGGATCTAACACTTTCATTTATTTAATACTCTTTACACTTAATACCAAATGAAAACTTTTCAATTGTTGATAACAATATATTAAATAAAATATTCGAAAAACAAATTTTAAAAATTCATTTTTCATATTGTATATTGATACATAATAGTATTTTTTAAATAATTCTTTATAATGTAAATTACATTTGTGTTACACATCCAATTCTAATAAGAAAATAACCAAAATAGTAATAAAATTCTATCTTTATTAATAAAATTGATACCTCATGTTTTTAAAATATTTTAATTTTCATATATTATCTTTTTACAGAAATGCAGTTAATGGAAGTGCTAATGTGGAGCATTATTACAATATTTGCCATTCTCTTCAATTATATTCGCGACGAATTTTTATCCGTTTTGTACGAAAAGTATTAAACGATTTGATATTTTAAATTATAATGCCTTGTATCGAGACATTTCTTATTTGAAGAGATATTGTTATCTTTATATGACCTTGAAGAAAGAAACGTCTTTTGGAGCATACACATTGTTTCTGCTTTTGTTTAGTTTGGAACCACTCAAAATTACAGTTCTTAATTTGTTCTTTACAATCAATGCTATGCTCTCTAGCATTCGATGTATGTTTGTGAATTATTGAATATAAAAAACCCTGTTTACAAGCTTGAAATAAAGATTCGTAGGAATGGTATCATTCGGTTACAACCTTCCTATCACCGATAGATAGGAAAGTTGTAACCGAACATTTTTAAGTTGCCCTCCAAGCTTTGGCTTTTTGGCAGAGAGTTCTTGAGTTTTAATACTGATAATTTAAGATAAGTTGTTGATATTTTTATATTTTAAAAGAACTTGCAACTCTTCCTTGGATTGTGTAAAACGGCTTTTGATTTTGAAATGTTTCGATGCTAGACAGCGCAGAAAGAACAAATTAAACTCTAAATTTCATGGTTTAACACTAAATAAATATATGATCATACGTTATCTGAGAGAAAATTCTTTAGACGTATCTTTTTAATTTGTCAGGAACATTTTTCAAGATTTTTATAGCAATGTCAATCGTTTGTTGTAAAATCAGGAAATAACATCTCACGACAATTTTGATTATATACAGAAAAAAATTGTATTTTATTTAATGGAAATAAGAAAATACATAAAAATTTTCAGAAATAGTAAAGGCGTGCGCCTCAATATTTGTTAGTGCATATTGAATCATTATATAATGATTATACTCGAATGTTTTACTGATACTAAAATTAGAATTTATTATCTCACAGTAAACACTGATTTTCAATCATCACCTGTTTTTTGAACACTAATTTTGTTTAGATANTGCTTGATAATTCAACTACGCTTGTTGGAGAACAATAAAAACACTACACTCAACAAGCCACCAATAAAACTCAACTGCCTAACCTATAACCAAAATCTCCTTTTAATTTGTTTTTAAAAAAAAGCGCTTGACAAACTTGCCCCGCATGCCGAAGTTGCCCCGGTCTCCCCTATATATGAACCTATTAATATATTATATATATTAATTGCTAATTTGTTCAATTTTAAATTCTTAAAGATATTATTTAATATTTACATTTCTGCAATAACTTAAAACTCTTTTTAGCTTTGATTTCTAATAAATAAATTTAAAATTAATTTTATGTTTCATTATGAAAGTTATTTATGTTCCTTCTAAAACCGAGGCACAATATATTGTATACTTCTGCATCAATTCGCTTAATTTCAGATTGAAAGAGAAAGTAGTTTAAATGTAATAATTCAAATGAAAATTGTTACATTTGTACATCATTTTGTTTAACGTTAGTTCCTCTTAATGTGAATTTAAATATCAATTTTTCTTATTAAGAAGAACTTCTGATGAAATCACCTCCTGATATTGTATTTGTTTCAACTAGATATACTTATTTTGAATGCCATTACTTAATTGTGATTAATATTTAAATGATTTTAAAACTGTCCGTTATTATTTTCTGTACAAATATAGTATTAAAATGTTGTAAAATCTATATTAAAAACTTGAATAATAAATTATTCACTATAACATATTTTACATTTATTCCATTTATTTTAATGATTTAATATTTGTTATTTATTTATTTATTCAATGATTAAAACACCTTTAACTAATTTGCTCATGACTAAAATCTATTTTAGAACAGTTTTATTTGGATTATTTCTAAACGATTCTCTTTATAGTCAATTTCTTTAGTTATTTATTATTCACTCTCTATTTAAATGATTTATCTTTAAGTTTATCTGATTCCATTATACATAAATTGACTAAAATCAGCTACATTTGCAGAAATATATCGAAGTTCAAGTAATACTTTTCTTTTCATTGAATAAAATAACTTTAAGTAAATACTATTTTCCTCTTTTCAGTAAGGGAAAAAAAAACGCATTATCGCTAAGTATAGATAAGAAAACTTTAGTCTATAACGATATATTATCGTAATGAGTGCTAAGTTAAAAGAATTGACAGTTTTTTTTAAAATAAATAATAGAAAATTGAGCTTGTTAATAGTAGGCATGGTTTTGTATTACTTACACTATACATTTTCATCTTAATCTATAAAATTGTAAATAAAATATTTTAAGAAAATTAGGAAAATTGTATATTAAAATTACATTTTTATAAAGATTTAAAATTAAGAAAATTAGTTACTTTTCGTAAATTTTAAATTTAAATAAAATCTAATTAACTTTTTCTTTTACCTAAAATATAAAAATATATTAAATTCATTTAATTTTATCTTGAAATATATAGATGAATATAAATTAGAATAATCATATTTTATTTATTATGTAATTAATTCAGTGTATAAACAGATTTTATATTTTTCATATCTTAATATTAATTAAACTTTAAATATTTTATTAAAATATTTTTAAATATTATTAGTATATTGCCATTTAATTTAATTTGTTTTCTGTATAGAGTAATAATATCTGGGATTGTCAGTTGCACATTTATTACATTAAAATGATCTTTTTTCAATTACATTTGTCCTCCAAAAAATGAATTCTTTTCATTATTAATATCATTTTAATAACAGAAAGTCATTTCTCAATAAATTTTTAGTTATTAAGACGATTTATTCAAGTTTAAAATTACTTTTTAAAAATCATATTCGCGATCTTAACTGACTTATATTTTCTATGATTAAAAATTTTTTAATTTATAATCTTTGAACGAAATTGATTTCATGTAATTTCAAAATATATTTATTTAAATTTGGTTTATTTTTTAAAATTTTTAAATAAAGTTAATTAATGTTAAGAAACGATATTTTTTACGTTCTATATTCTGTAATTTAATAAAAATGAATAATTTAAAAAGTAATAATAAAGTCCAAGAAAAAGTTAAATATTGAATGAACAAAATTCTTTCTTTAAGTAATTTCGTTTTATAGCTCTAGTTGTATAAAATTATATGGAAAAATACTTTTTGCCTTAAAAATTCTTCTATTTTTAAAAGAATTTAATAAATAAATATTATATTTTTACCTTCAAATTTAGAATATTTTATTATAAAATTAAACTAAACTCTTAATATAATTTTATATTTAGTAAAATATTTTTATTATCTGAATTTATATAAATTAACTGAAATCATTTAAACCGTCTAATTTGGTGTTACGAAAGTACGATTTGCAAGAAGATTCAAAAATAATAAAATATAAAACCGAAATGAAACGAATGAGTAATATCTAAATTTGTACTACTTTTAAGTAATTAAAACTAAAAAATAATAAAAAGAATTGAGATCGAACCAATTTTCTATCTAAAGAAAAGGTTGCTGATTAAAATGTTTAAGAAACACTGATTTAATTGTATAATTTATCGTTGTAGATCAATTTTATTTGTAACATTTTACAATATAATATAAGATTTTACATTATAAAATAAAATTTTATAAAATAACAATAGTTGAACAATATCCAAGAAACTAAAACAGTGAACATGTTGAACAAGACTGTTCTAAACGGAGCAGTTCAACTTCATTGTGACAAATCAAATGTCAGCATTCCTATGTTGTGCTTAAAATGAACACTATTTGGTTTTTAGGGAAGGAAGCGACACCATTGACAGAAAAGCTACTTTCATCTCTTTTATCCATTCAACTCAATAATGGAAAATTTTTCTCCCATTTTCTTGTATGTCGGAAATGAAGTTTACACAAATCTTCATTTGAAGTGAAATGGGTATTCGTAATCTTTTAATGTGTACAGTGCAGCAGACAAAAATCAATGAAAGTAACTGAAATTAGTTGAATGCCGCAGGATATTTATCTATTATTCTATCCCATAATAAAAGTTGTTTCAGATTTATGTAATAAAGATATTCTTTATGATGGAAAAAACAGTAAAACATAGTTCTTTTTTATATATATATAAAAATCAACTTCACATTCATTAAACTTTAATTCGAACTGTATTTATTACTTCATGCACTGTACATTGTTAATTTTAAATAATATTGAATAAAAGAAGAAAATTCTTTATCTATATTCAGATATTAATAATTATAAATCAATAATTTATCTAATATTTATTATGTAATAACATCGTAATCGAATGTGTGTAAAACCTTATAATGCTAACAATTCAAACCATGTTAAAGAAGGTTGTAAAATATATGTTATTCTTATTAAATTTTGGTTCTGAAGATGACAACTTAGATGTTATGTTTGAAGAAAACATCTTGTTAAATGGAAAGAATATATCATACATTTCCATACATTCTTTACAAGTAGTATGTACGTGTCTATCTATACCTCACGTAACCAATTCTTTTATAAACAACGTTTAAAGTTATCTTTATTTTTTGTAATAAAAAATAATTATTAATTTTTTAGTAAATTTACTAAAACCAAATTTAAAGTGTTGACATTCTATTTTAAGAAAAATGAATTAATTTTATAAATAAGAGTAAAGCTGTAGATTTTTAAAAATAAGATATGGATTTATAAATCTCTCACAGAACAAAAAAGACTGCATTATTTCATTAATTTGTAATTTTAGACAAGAGATTTTTTATTTATCTCATAAAATAAATGCTTTACAGGATAATAAATAATTTTTGTGTGTTTTTTGCTGATTTTATTAGGATGCATACGAAAACATTAACAAAAAAAAATCATGAAATAACTTAAATATTTCCTGATTTTTTTTATGTTAATATAAAACGTGTGATTCTTTTCTAATAGTGTAAAATTATTATATTTGAATGACGAGACTCCGTCTTATCAGATGTGATGCAGAAAACGTTCTGTTTGAAGCATTCTTACAAAGAATAGAGGAAAGAAAGAGGAAATTGGAAGCCGTTGCTGCGTTTAAATTGAAGTTGAAGTCTGTTCTGATGTTGACGGCTGGCTAACTTTACTTCACCATCTTTCCGGTACTTTCTCTGTACCACAAATATTGTTAGACTGATCTAAGTAAATACATATCCTTTCTTAGCTTGATATTTAAACTAATATAAAAGATGAGATTCATATTTATGAAATGAATATATATTGATGACAAAGTGTATTCACTATCTTATAAAATGTTTCCATTTTTGTGTGACAAAAATAGAATAATTTAATGTTGAAGAAAATATGATACAAAATATTTTTCATAANTGTTATAGGGGGGTCTACTGTAATTCAATTTGTTTTCATCGTAAGAAGAATTATATAAAGCAAAGTAAAACACTATAAAATAGAACATATGGAAAAATTAAGTGCTTTTTTGGCATTACAATTAATGATACCATTTGGTTTTGAGTTATCACAGTGAAAGGCAACGGTATAGAAACTGTATGGAAAGACAATTTTTTTTACTATTATATATGGGAAATCATATCTTTACCTTGTATAATGATAAGTAATCATACAATAGCATATAAATTGCGTTCGATGGCCGGATATCGCAGAAGGTAAAAGTGCCAGCTTGCCCCTGCTGGGGAAATCGGGATCGAATCCGGGCGTATATGTTTATTTATCATAGTCGGATTGTCTCGTTTCTCTCTACTTACTACCTGGCCACCCCCATTGTGAATCTGGACAAATATTCGATGGGTACGGAATAAAAGACTTATTTCGTGACCACAAGTATAAAAAAGTACATTGTGGGTAATATAACTTATCAATTCAATTCATCGTACATAAATAATTAAAATGAATAGACTACAGGAATTATCTTATGCAAAACTTTGCATTCAATAGAATAATCAAATTTAAGTTAATTCGAATAGTCATAAAGATGTATTTTTATATATTTAATGTTTTTAAGTTAGATAAATTTGAAAATTTTAATATTATTTGTGTTTATCTCGAAATTTATTGATGTATTAAATCAGTGTTTGTCAAGGGGGATAAGCTCACCTGTAAGGATGGGTATAAATTTATAGGATGAGCGAGTAAATCTAGAATAGGTAGATATCGTTTTTTAAGTGTAAAATGAGTTTATAATCTTAATAATAAATAGATTGGTTAAATAAACTATTTAATATTTAGATACGTAGGTGTACAGTACATCATTAGGTTATTTTAACTCCTTTGCTACCCACCAATGTAGACGAACATTTTTTGATAATGTCGGAGGTTTGTAAAACGTTTTATTTTTCTTCACTAATCAGTTTTAAATGTGTACCAACCACTGTATTAATTAACTTATTTTATTAATAAAAATTTTACATAATTTTAATTATTAGATAAACAATAATATTTTAAACATTGTGTGCAGAGAAAGTAAATTAAAGCAGACACATATATAATAGTAATAAAAGAAAAATAACACTGAACACTATTCATTCAAAGAAGATATTTGAGATAACGTTGTCATAAATTATAAATAAACGTTTAATGTTGAACATTTTTCTTCTATTTAAATCACCGAAAATGTATTTTTCATTTTATTTTAAAATTTATTTTTTTATTTTAAAACGTCTCTAAACAATTTCATCAATTCAATTTAATTAAAAGTAACTGGAATTTGGAATTCAGTTAGCTTTAGCGAAATTGCTACTCTCAAGAAATTATTTATCTTCTGTCTAATTAATATAATCGCACTTTATTCTGTTTGAAATAATCTCGAATTGATAAAATTCTGCGTTTTATTTTCCGTACAACAACATGCATTTCAATTATCTTGAAATCATATTTTCTCACGAGAGTTGATCTATACAGTCGACCCCCCTATAACGTACGTTCCTATAACGACAATTCCTAGAACGTAGCGAAAAAATTGTAGCAACTTTCGTATAACGTACCTCCTATAACGTCGTTTCGCGACAAGATTGATAGAGTCTGGACCAATAGTGGATGAGCAGCCGAACTACTTTCCTCCGACCCTGCGCCACGCTACGGAGCGGCTAAATTGAGTTTGCTATCGTCTGTTTAGTATTATATATAAATTATATATAAATTAGGTACTGTACATATAATTATATATTAATTATATATAAATTAGGTACTGTATATATAATTATATATTAACTTAATTTATTGTAACTTTATTATAATTATATATATGCTTTCTGCCGCCTGGCAACACGCTACGGAGATTTTAGGCTAGTAAGTTGAGTTTATTATCGTCTGCACAGTATGTAAATTAGGTACCGTAAGTCTAATACAGCACTAATTTTATACATTTCTTGTGAAAGAAACACTTCTTATTCAACGTCCATAAAAATTATTTATATTAATGATGTCTCCAAAGGTCAAGTTATTTTTCCGCCAAAAATTCGTTATCAGAAATTGCGGCCGTCGTTTCGCGTGCTGTTCCGCGATGAAAACCAGCTTTAAGCAACGGCGTAGTCGAACGGTGTAAGTAATCCTACAATTTTTTGTTTATAGCATAGTTTATACAGATTATTCCCAAAAAATTATACGTATTTTGGAAATGTTGAGTGGAATTAGTCTAGAATCGGTTAATTTTATAGAAGAAAACCTTTCGAACAGCCTTAGTCCGTAAAGTTCCCACCTATCGGGCTGCGATTGGCTCATTCCTACAACGTAATTTTCGGTTAGCGTGGAACGTATCTAAGCGTTATAGGGGGGTCTACTGTAATTCAATTTGTTTTCATCGTAAGAAGAATTATATAAAGCAAAGTAAAACACTATAAAATAGAACATATGGAAAAATTAAGTGCTTTTTTGGCATTACAATTAATGATACCATTTGGTTTTGAGTTATCACAGTGAAAGGCAACGGTATAGAAACTGTATGGAAAGACAATTTTTTTTACTATTATATATGGGAAATCATATCTTTACCTTGTATAATGATAAGTAATCATACAATAGCATATAAATTGCGTTCGATGGCCGGATATCGCAGAAGGTAAAAGTGCCAGCTTGCCCCTGCTGGGGAAATCGGGATCGAATCCGGGCGTATATGTTTATTTATCATAGTCGGATTGTCTCGTTTCTCTCTACTTACTACCTGGCCACCCCCATTGTGAATCTGGACAAATATTCGATGGGTACGGAATAAAAGACTTATTTCGTGACCACAAGTATAAAAAAGTACATTGTGGGTAATATAACTTATCAATTCAATTCATCGTACATAAATAATTAAAATGAATAGACTACAGGAATTATCTTATGCAAAACTTTGCATTCAATAGAATAATCAAATTTAAGTTAATTCGAATAGTCATATTCAAATTAAATTGTCAATAAGTTTATTTCAGAATTGAACGGAACTGTAACTTTTAACAAGAATTATAGTAATATAATTAGGGCATTTTTATGTTACAAAAAAATAGCTAAGGAAATTACAAATATTTACGCTTACAAAATTTTCTAATTCCTAAACAGGAAATATAGTTAATGTAAATTACAATTAAATTTTAATTTAGTAAACTTTAAATAAAAATATTTTAATTATAAAATTAAAAAAAACTAAATTGCTTTGATTTATTGGTTAAATTTTTGTTGAAGTGAAAACAAAATTACATTCTCAACTGAAAGTATTGTACGTGAAACTGTTACAAAATCAAAGTTCTTTATAAAAGGATTGTGAAGTTAAAAGTAAAGCTTACTTGAAAGATTAAGGATCTTTACATTGTCGAAAATATAAAAAAATAAAAATAGACGTTGCGACAAAAAATAGCGATTATTTATTTTTAACGTATAATCATATTTTTGATTTGATTCGCCTGTCTTATATACAAAAAATAGTCATTTATTAGCAGCTGCTTTGTTGTTTCTATGTATACAATACACTACGTATCTGTCTAACGGTCTGTGTAATTTGAAATTTGAAATTTATATAAAGCCGTTAGAAATTGAAAACGGAAAAGGAACGTTAACGGTTTCAATTTTAAAATAATAATAATAATATCTGAGACTAAATTAAATATACAGTCGACCCCCCCATAACACTGTTGATAATTCCGTTTTATATGAATTCCATGTTGTGCGAGTCACTTAGATTTTACAAATACTTGAGCCGGGCTATGAACAGCTCAATTGTTTGTAAAATCTAAGTGACTCGCACAACATGGAATTCATATAAAACGGAATTATCAACAGTGTTATAGGGGGG
>NW_019384929.1:392703-401310 GCF_000671375.1 Centruroides sculpturatus | reverse complement strand
AAAAATCGTCTGGCACTCAGTTTTCCCGCCTTTTTATGAACGACCGTTGTTGCCATAGAAACGGCGATCAGACCATTTTGAAGACTCGACCGCTCATTGGTTAAAAGACATCAGACCATCGGCGGACGTCTTATAGAGCTGGTAAATGCTGATTGGTGGACTCCAATTCTGTTTCAATCCTATAAAAGCATTGAAGTTCTGGCGGGAAGATCAGTTTGCTTCGGACATTAGGAAGTGAACTCACGCTGACCTTAGTTCGCCTAAGCTGTCTTAGAAGATTGCCTCATCTTGTTGTATTGTTGTGGACTTTGAATTTGTACGTCGCAAGGTGCTTTTCCGACGGACCTGTTGCAGTGGATAATTACTTTGAAGTTTGTTAATATCTAATGTTTGTAATTCTTAGATGTGAACTTTAATTGTAACTGTACATACGTTTATTTTCAATATACATTAAGCTTTTAAATTTAACTGGCTCTGAAGGATATTTGAACTTGACTAGAGTTTTTAAGTAGAATGAAAAAGTGCAATATCTATTCGTTTCACAATGGAGAGAAAATCCAGGTACCGTTCTATAGAAAACAATCTACGATTACGTGGTATGGTATGGTATGGTTTTAAATCATATGTGATCCAGTCTTCAAACTGGACAGGTATAATAAATTTAAAAATTCACTAAACAAATATATAATTCTATATGTAAGTACTGTAAATATTAGAAATTTTCAAATAAGATCATAAATATATTAAATTGTCAATTAATCAGTTAAATTTATTATTTATACGTTTCCTTATCCTTTTGAAATTTTAACGTAATTTCGAAAAATCATAATTAATTTTCGTTTTTTGTATTATTTATGGTCAAAGACAAAATCTTTTAATAACTATTGTGCAATGTAACTCAATTATTGTTGGAGAGAGAACTCATTCATCTGAGTAAAGAATACGTTGAAACTGCTTTTCAAGAATTCGAATCCCATTTGATTCGTTCAAAAACAATCTAGACCTAAATACATGCCTTATTCTAAGGTTTTCTTCCTACTACACAAATATCAGTTTTGTGTTGGTCAAGCCAAAAATCCTAACGTTAATATGCTGTTCTAAAAAAGCATAAATGGAAGTAAGGACAATAATACAATTCTTATATCTGCTTAATTATTTAATTATTTTAATCACTGTTCACTGTGCATCTGCATGTGATATTTATTATGCTATAAGTGCTCTGTAGTTGTGGATTATTAAGTGTTCTTTTGAGTTTTATGAAATAGAGATAATGGTAAAAACATATATTTAAGTTTAGACAGAAGATTTAGATTTGGATTTGTTTCAATTGGGAATTTGTATAATTAAAAGATTTAGTTTATATATATTCAAATAAACATTTATGATTATTTTGAACAAACGTTTTTATATATCCTTATATCGAAAGATATAACTTAGTTTGTCTTAGGTCTGACGTTTTTTGAAGTTCTTTGGATTATTTAAAACAATTTCTAAACTTTATATGTATAAGAACTAAATATAACTTTATTTATTGTTTATTTACAATTTTNGTTAAATCGAAAGTATTATAAATATGCATATTTTATGATTTTCTTCGATTTTTTAATTACCGCTATTTCATACTGCTGAAATGTTTACATTTTTAATTTAGAATTTATTTAATGGAAATAAATTTGAATACGATTTCAAATGCAATTTGCAGAGGAGAAGGGAGAGTTTTGAGCATTTGTTATGTTTTTATTATATACAGTATTGTGGTATACGATTTGATATGCAATGTGTAGTCCTAACATGTGTTTGCATTCGTCCCATAAATGCAAGACACTTATTGCTGACACTTACGCTACCGGTTGCTTACATTAATAAAAATCCCTCAAACAATAATTATCAATGGTATACTAAGTGTTCAATTTAATAAATGCATAGAAATGGAAAGAAATTTCTCTAGTATTACAAGTACAGTACATGTTTACGGTGTATTACTTTTATTGCGATATTTATAGTGAAATAAACTAGTTCATTCAAAACAGGAACATGTGCAAATCGCGCGGTATTTCAAAAGTAATACGTGAATTTTCCCCATCTCTTCCTAGAGCAAGAGTAACTGAAAAGAATCATTTTAAGATAATTTAGCATCTTCCAGAATTAAAGAATCTAAAAACCAACATTGCATTAATTATCACAAAAAACAGTTAACTTTATTTTCCTATAATAAATCTTCAAAACGACCACTTTCAACGGAAATAGAAAGATGTAGGCGTTTAAGGGTGGCATTATGGTGGTACGTAGCATATTTGGCGTTATTATCCTACAAGCCTGCAGCTTGCCAATATCATGCAGAGCCTCTGGGAACATGCACTAAATTGATGTTATTAGATTATTCCACAGGGGGGAAAAATACAACGAGGTCAAGTTCAAGGAATGGCGGCCACGGAACAGGACTGCATTGTCTTATCCATCGGTTGTCGAGCCGCTTTGTGAGCTGCACATCTGCATGAGAATATGTTGGAACTTGCTGATGCCAAATCTGCCGAGCCATTCGCGTGTACTATATGAATTAAGATAATGGTCGATGGATACGGTATCAAAAACTTCCACACTCCAGACGCCATACCAGACGTTTAATATAAAATATACAGTATGTAATGTACAATACTGTATTTGTGTAAGGCACAACGTGGGGCATGTGCCCAGTAGTGCCATAATGGTAGTTATACTTTAACGTTAATGTATATGGTACTTTGAAACCGTGCTAGTAGTTATTAGTAGTAATTCAAACACAAATTATTATTGTATTTATTTTCAGGCACTTGGCAATTTTTATCATCAAATTTTTTTATTTATCAACTAAATAAAAAAATTGCCAAGTGCCTGAAAATAAATACAATAACAATTTGTGTTTGAATTACTGTTAATGTATATAATTTTTCGAATGGAGTGTGTAACTCCATTTCCAAGAAAAAGCCTCATCAGTCCATAAAATGTGCTCAAGCAGTTGTGGTTTATTCTGGCATAAATTTGACGTCATGCTGTACTAGTCTAGCCGCTGTCTATCATCTTCCGCATGTGACATTTACAGATAACAGTTGAATGAGTGTACATAATCGTGACAGAAGTAATTTCAATGTATTTGTGACTGCTACAATTCATATTGCTTCGATGTTTCATATACGCTTGTATATGAAAATACCGGTACGCCAAAACTTCAACAATATGACCCCTGGTTATACTATATTTGCATCAAGGGGCGTATTACGTTCACTATCGTCGAATGAATAAGCCTTCATGCATCTGATTAGTTTGGTGCTGCTTCTCAGGCGTTTCTTTTCGTTTCCCCATAAATTATAATAATTTCACAGTAGTGTTTATGGATACAAGACATTGTTGCAGTGCTCTATCAATTACCAGATGCTTGATGTTGGCTATTTATAAAGATATCGGCATCGCGTGTCACCACATGATTCGTGTACGGTAAAGATCGCATTTTAAATTCACATTCTGTGCATTAAAATTTACGTATTGCCTCGAAACTACTGCTTTATTATGACATGTTTCATCTTTTGAATGAATGAATGAATTTACTTTACTGTAAACATCGCAGTGGAAATAATACATAGTATGCATAGATCCTTAAAATGCCAGAAAAATCTCTTTTGTACTTGGATGAAATTAATATTAAAGTGAACGCCATGTATAATTTATTAATAAAGACATACGATCCAATGTAAAATCCTTTTTTGTGTAAATACTCATCTAAAGAAAATAAATATATTAGATGTTGATAGAAATCAAATTTTAATCAAATATGAATTTATATAGGATGTTATTTTTAAAATTAAGTTTGGGCAATGTTTATATACCAAAAATTTAGTATTTCTTTTCTCGTTAATCTTTTATTTTCAGAATATCTTGCAACAAAAATCATTATATTTATTTTTTCTCAAATAGATTTTACATGTAAATACTGAAAACGCAAATTAAATAATTAAAAGTTATTTAATAAATCTTCATTCTTGAGATAAGAATTAAAGTTATAAAAACAGCATATAACTTATTTATTGTTTATTTACAATTTTTCAATCAATATAAAAGTCACTTCATAAAAAAGATTTTAAAAAATACTATAATTGAATTTATATATTTATGAAGTGTAACTTACATTAAGCTGTTGTAGATTATCTAGATTCTAGAACAACTTAATGTAGCTTATATTACTTTTTAAAATGTTTTTATCAAGTTACAATATTTACAGAAGTTTATTTTACTTTATTGAACTGGAAATGGTCATTTTTTCAAGAAAAGAGTATTTCCAACGTGCCACAAATATTTAAAAACTAATATCGGATGTTGTTTATTGTAGAGACGTATTTGATTATTACCTTGCATAAAACAGTAAGTTATTTATTTATTTATATTATATTTATTAAAAAATTTTTTACTATGAAAAATAAACATTTATTTTAATAAAATTATTTTTATTATACTTACTCCATAATAACGGATATTTGTTCTATTACAATAAGGTGGTTTGTATTAAACATTTCGGTTATTTATACTTTTAAACATTTAATGCTAATTTTAAAGCAAATACTTAAGTTTGTCCAACGAGTACAATGTTTCTGATTAATTTTTCCTTTTCGGAATCAGGATTGTATAAATTAATAGTAATAATTTAGTTGGATAATTAAAGATGATATGTAAGTAAAAGGATCCAAGTTTGTTACCAGCATTTAAAAATGATGTTAATTAAAGAAAATACTAAGTTCAATTCGTTTAGTTTTGCACGTTAAATAACTTTATTACTTTGTAGGAGATAACGTTAAGATAAAGCATTTACAGTTGTATGTTCAGGGTCATCAAAAAACGATGCCTTAATTATAGAGTTATTACTCAAATACTATTAAACAAAACAGAATGATTCAAGTATTAAAATGTTAGGAAAATTTATAAAACATTTTTTATCTCAGTAAATTGAAACATATTAAAATAATAAAATTAAGGAGGGAAAAGACTATTGATCCTTCTCTTCTTAACTCTGGCCTCCTAGAAACCCAGATATTACTCCATGGACTTTTTTTTTGTTAGGATATGTTAAGAACGTTTGGTATGCTGTAAAGTATCGGGAACTCCAGCACTTAAGGAATAGAATGACAGCAGCCATCGCAATGGTAACTCCAGACAACATTGAGTATACGTAGCACGAGATCACATATCGTTTCTCTGTCTGCTTTTCGACAAATGAAGCCTAATAAAGTAAAAAAGAATTAGAAATTTCCTGTTTTAACACATGAATCATTTCTATATGTTAAATAGTGTTCGAGTAATAAGTTTCTAAATTAAAGCAGTCTTTTTTTATTTGCATTCCTTTTCATACATTAAAAAAATATCTATATATAACTGTATTTATGTATAATGTTGAAAAATTTTAATAAGTAATTAGTTAAAAATAGTATTAGCATATACATATTTTATACGTTATATTTGTATATTACCTTTCTTTTATTTCACAGTATATAATTGATATTATGAGTTTTCTATTTATAATCTGAATTATTACTATATTACTGATTTTTATATTGTATACTAAAATTGATTACTTTAGTAATTTTTCATATACATTCAATGCAATTTGGTCTACTATTGATTATTCTAATTTTTATGTACTTTTAAAAACAATGAAGACATTTTAAACTAATTAGTTTAAGTTATTTATTGGAGTACTTTCTTTCATTTTTCTCCATAAATGTGTTTAATTTTAAAGGTTTAGACACTAAAAATATGAGAAGTTTTCTAATAAGTTAAAAAATTTTTTATATTCTTTAATTCTTAGTCAGAATTCTGCCAAAATGAACTAACTAAACCCAACTTACTTTTGTAGTATATACAGGGTAGTCTACTTCAATGTATCCATTAGATCCGTCAATCCACAAGGGGGAATAAAGATCAACATCTCTTTATCCCAAGTTTGATAGCTTTAGTACACTGGAACGAGGTTTTGTGTCAGTTTATTATTTGAAGAAAAAAATGATTCCACCAAATAATAGCTTACTAATGATTTTTTTAGCATTTTTCTTCCTTTTTTCAGAAACCTTTACAGATATTCAAAGACGTGAGTGTTCACTGTGACGGTCACGTAAAAATTTAAACGCTCATCTCTTCTAATAAATGCGTCTTTAGAAAAATATTTTAGATAAGAATTTGTTTATTTTTTGTGTAAAATCATAATATATAATAATAATGGGTGATTCCCATTTTAGAAAATGAACTTGACCCACGTTTTTCATCGATTATAGCACACTCTACAATGAAATTGATATCACCATATTATGGCCACTTAAAGTCTAATAGTAATTTTGTATAATGAATTTTGTATATATAAGATGCGTTTTTTCAAGTAATTCCACTAGATTTATTAAAATGGTTCCACCGTACATAACTTAAAAATTATGAATAGACAAAGCTAAAGATTATGGAGATATAAAGACGAGACAAAGACTTATAACGATCTCCAACAGTAAATACTTCAAACTAAATTTTTAAGACATCATCATTATTTTCTTATATCATTTAACTGAAAGTTAGAAATTTAATTTAATCATATAAAACAATAAATGTAAGCTAATCGGAAAGGTAGTCCTTCTCAGGAGCAATTCAGAACCATGGATTTATTCATAAAAAATAAACATTGTCTTTTTTCATTTCAGAATATGGAAAATTAATTAATTGTTTATAATGACTAGCTGACATTTTTTGAACAGTTAGGAGAGCAAATTTATCTTAAAAGTATGGAAACTAAGCTGAAGACGAAGTAACACCTACGATAGAAATTTAATTCAATATTCTCACGAGTATAGCCAATAGAATACTTTGAAAATGAAGAAGAATTGATCGAAATGGGTCAATAAAGCTTGATTCGTTTGTTCATATATGAAGCTTATGAGATTAGAAAAAGATAAAGATCAAAATCGCAATTCTTTAACATATAACTATAAAAATTTTTAGATTTTTCTCCTTTTAAACATTGGTTATGTGTTTTAAGTCAGGTAAATTATAGGATAAACAAATATAATATGAATATAATCCGTGAAATTATTATTATAAAATTTGTTATGATTTACAATAGCCTGTTATTTAATTTATAAATACAATTAAAATTTATAACATTTTATGTACAGTATATATTAATTGGTAATTAAGTTATTATTTAATAATGATCACCGTAGACAACGATGAGTCTCAATTCTAAATTGATTTTATGACCAAATATTTTCGATTTTATACATTAAAAAATGGTATAATTTATATGAATTCTTGTTCATTTTAAAACTACTACTTAGAAATTTACCTCAATCTTAATTTACATAACGGATATTGCTTTACTGAAATATTCAATTATAATTTACTTATGACCTGCAAAGTTACTTAATTATTCTATTTTAATTTCAATAATAATTATAATTATAATAAATGTTAATTAATGCATAAGCATTGAGGATTTTTTAAAATTATAAACAGTGTTTAATATTATTTTGTAACTTCAGGTGTTTTCTTGAAGCAGACATTCAAAATTTTAATTTTGAACTTTGGTGGTTTTTTTATATGAAATATGTATTCGATAAAATAGATGCATTTCAATATAAGGAAATTGCATCTCGCTTTATTTTTTTTCTACGTAAAATAAATTGACAAAAAATAAACTATAGAAAGGCTGTAGTTGTAAATGAAATGAATAGATAAGAATTTTTAAAAAATTGTTCTTAAAAATCTTATGATTCGGGTCTTCATTACCGTATATAGATCACTCGAAGAAGATTTAATTCCATTGCAATTTATTATCAAATTGCAATGAGATTAGATCTTCGTAGAGTAAAATTAAAATTGTAAAATAAACATTCAATTACGCTTTTTTGTAAAATTCTTTTATTACTATTTAAAATAATTAAAGATATCTTTAAGCACTCCATCTTTTTCCTCCTCATTAACAAAACACTTTATTAATTTAAGATAAGATTAGCCAAGAAAATTTGCAAATTTTTGTTGAATTAAAAAAGCGCCGGAATTACAAGATATCTCTCTCTCAAAAATGAAATAATACTATTAATATTCGGAAAAATAGTCCTATTAATCTTTACGAATATTAATATATAGAAAAATTCGTATTTCTAAAGGATTTTTTTAAAATAAAAAGAATTACTAAAATACATAGTAAAACTCATCATCTCTGCATTCTTGTAAAAATACAATAATTTTTTTTTTGTTCTTTGAAATTTAGTTATATAAATTTAGAGCCAAAATTAATATCTCTTCTGTTTATGTTATATGTCTTAATATTAATAAACCCGTTTGAATTATAATCTGGTTGTTTTGTTTATATTAAATTACATACAGTACAGTAGGTTTATATAGGGGAGACCGGGACAAGATCGGCATGTTAAGCTTTACTTAAATTTTGTGTAATAAATACTGCTGTAAACTGAAAAAAAAGCTTTGCATATTGTCTATTGGAATGTTTTCTTACTATAGAACTGGTTAAAATCAGTTTGGAAATAAAAATAATTAAAATAATTACAACTTTACAAGAAGAGAGAAATTGACGAAGTTGCCCCG
>NW_019384929.1:376362-383233 GCF_000671375.1 Centruroides sculpturatus | reverse complement strand
AAAAATCGTCTGGCACTCAGTTTTCCCGCCTTTTTATGAACGACCGTTGTTGCCATAGAAACGGCGATCAGACCATTTTGAAGACTCGACCGCTCATTGGTTAAAAGACATCAGACCATCGGCGGACGTCTTATAGAGCTGGTAAATGCTGATTGGTGGACTCCAATTCTGTTTCAATCCTATAAAAGCATTGAAGTTCTGGCGGGAAGATCAGTTTGCTTCGGACATTAGGAAGTGAACTCACGCTGACCTTAGTTCGCCTAAGCTGTCTTAGAAGATTGCCTCATCTTGTTGTATTGTTGTGGACTTTGAATTTGTACGTCGCAAGGTGCTTTTCCGACGGACCTGTTGCAGTGGATAATTACTTTGAAGTTTGTTAATATCTAATGTTTGTAATTCTTAGATGTGAACTTTAATTGTAACTGTACATACGTTTATTTTCAATATACATTAAGCTTTTAAATTTAACTGGCTCTGAAGGATATTTGAACTTGACTAGAGTTTTTAAGTAGAATGAAAAAGTGCAATATCTATTCGTTTCACAATGGAGAGAAAATCCAGGTACCGTTCTATAGAAAACAATCTACGATTACGTGGTATGGTATGGTATGGTTTTAAATCATATGTGATCCAGTCTTCAAACTGGACAGGTATAATAAATTTAAAAATTCACTAAACAAATATATAATTCTATATGTAAGTACTGTAAATATTAGAAATTTTCAAATAAGATCATAAATATATTAAATTGTCAATTAATCAGTTAAATTTATTATTTATACGTTTCCTTATCCTTTTGAAATTTTAACGTAATTTCGAAAAATCATAATTAATTTTCGTTTTTTGTATTATTTATGGTCAAAGACAAAATCTTTTAATAACTATTGTGCAATGTAACTCAATTATTGTTGGAGAGAGAACTCATTCATCTGAGTAAAGAATACGTTGAAACTGTTTTTCAAGAATTCGAATCCCATTTGATTCGTTCAAAAACAATCGGACAATATCCTGTAAATAAAATTTGAATAAAATGTGAAATAGGATTGCCCTGAAGTATGCTTTGTGTAAGAGCAAAATCTGGAAAATTTGATTTCCCTGAAGTATATTAACGTTGTAAGAAGAGAATAGTTTTAGAATTGAAATGGAGAATTCCCTTCCAGCTGCTTTTCGAGTTATGTTATAAAATGCTGATATTTAACTTTTAGATCATTATTTTTAATTCATAGATAACATTATAATATGTCTCATAACAACTTTAATAAAATTCAATTATTATGTGTAAAGATGTCGAGAAACATACCAATTTTTAAATGATGATGTAATTTATATTTATATCATATTAGTATATTTGTATTTTTTATATACTAAATTATAAAAAAGGCGATAACACTAATAAAAGACGGAGGAAGGAAGAGTTAAAAAAATATATATAACGATAAAAAGTAACAATCTATATTACAATAAGTGACTATAAACTTATAATTTGTATTTTAGCCGTGTATTCTCAGTGATTTTTTTATATTTGTATTATCTATTAATTATATTCATTTATTTTATTTCTTGTAGATGGACATATTTATATAATACAATTATTAGAAATTGTAACGAATTATTATTAAAAAATTTCACTGTTACGTAAATATTAGAAACATTTATATAACAAATTAATAAATTTCGTATTTCCTAGATATATTTTCAAATTAAGCGTTACTAAATAATTATTTATAGTTTTGTTAATATTTCACATTTGTTTATTATGTAAGTTTTCTGAGAAGTATGAGGAAGTCACTATTTATATTTTTCACTTTTATTCACATATTTACATAAAATTCAATTCTTATAAATATGTAAATAAAATTTTATAAAATATTTAATGTCTTTTTGAAATTACTAAAGTATTCAGTTTTAAAAATTATATTTATTTATATCGGAAATATACTAAAATTAAATAAAAACTAGTAATGTTTTTAGGTTTGTTATATATACTTATGTAGCGTGCTTAGTTATTAAAATTCAATATAAGAATATATAATCGACGAAACGTTAAGTACAAAATCTGTACTGTACCATAAATACTGTAAGGGATAAATTAAACTGAATCTTTTCCTGGTTTTTATATAATTATAACAGTATATTTGTATTTAATGATGCAATGAAATGATATTACGGAGAAGTATTTATGTTTCTGAAAATTCATTTCAGGATGTATAGAAATACAAAACAAAAATATATAGAAATCTTATTTAATACGAACTACTTTTTAAAATAAAAATTAGCAATTTAAGAATCTATTTAAAGTTACTTGTAGTAGTAAGGATTATTATAATACATGTTTTCTTAACGCGCTACAACGAAAACTTAACTATGATATATTTCACTTTTAATATATTTTTTTAATTTTTGTTTACATATTACAAGTCTTATCATTATTAAAATATTTTCGAATTTTCCAGAATGTTTACTTAATGTTACTTATGTCGGCATTAAAGCATACGAATTCGATCTTATTTACTAACGTAAATACGTCTCTTAGATAAACAATTCTTATCGAAATTTAGGCCTATATTTTAATACAAATTACATATTAAAATTTATTCAATAATTATTTAGAAAATAGTAGAATTTATTATATATAATCCTCTGATTTCCATTTGTAACTTAGACAACATTTTCTTAGGTCTTATCAAAAATAGCAATACACTAATTATCTGTAAATATGTAATATGTAAAATATTTAGAAAGGTTGTGAGTACGGGTGTTTTTGTGGGGTTTTAATGTTAATTGTTTAATTATAAAAAAGTTACATTACTTTAGTACTAGGACACTTTTTATTTTACTATTAGTTGCGGGGATAAATTCTAATCCGAGATCTTTATCAAGAAATCACGGGATGAAAGGTCGTTCAAAGAAAATTACTTGGTAAAACTATGGATGAAGAACAGATGAAAGATACGCATTCATTTTGTTTCATTTTAGAACGTTTTAAACCGACACAAAAATAAAATTTGTGTCTATTAAAGAACGTGTGTAAGACTAACATAGCTTGTAAGATGGATCTAAATTGTGACTAAGAAGGAAAGGCTTTCAACTAGAAAACAAGATTCGTTTTGATATTTTGAACATAGTGAAAACAGTAAACATAGTAAAAAATTACGCAAGATTAGTCGTGTCAATCGCTACATTACACGTGTTTACTATGAACGCCAAAGAATTGAAAAATTACTTTGTAAGTCACTTTGGCAGATGGTATTTATCTGTTTATGACAAAATTTAATCGTATTAAAGATTGTAACCAAAGTTAATGTAATTAATACAGAGCTTTGTACTGGAAACAAAAATTTTATTGTGAAGAGCTTAATTTACTGCATTAAAACGTGAATCATTTTCACCAATAAACCTGTCCTGGCAAAGTGTTTTATCACAAGGAGAATATATTCATTGCACAATAAAAAAGCAATATCTTGCTTTTTTATTGTGCAGTTAGCCATTTTGTATTGCATGTCAATTCCAAGACGTTCTCAAAAGAATCGTAGTCATCTTCATGTCCATTTTCTGAAGCACAGTTGTAAATTGTCCAAGAATTTGACCAACACGATATGGATTAATCGACAGCATTTCTCAAAACCGGCTTTCTCTTCTCTTTTTCTCTGCAAATACAATGTTCAGTGAAGAATTGATTTTAATTCCATCTAGAGAACATTTTCAAAATTCAATTTTTAATTCACCCGTAGCGGTAGACAGTACAGTAAATTTACGGAAATTTTCATTATGCCTATTATTCTATTCATTTGTGAAATAAATTTAATATGATGATTTAAGACAAGACTGGATTTCAAGTTGGATGCCTTCATGTAAGACGTAACAAATGTAAGTAGTGTAAAAGTAACTTTTCTCAAGCTACCCCAAATTTACTATAATTCTAGTGATATTATATTCAATTCGAATGATAGTTGAAAGCTTAGATACATATTAACAATTTATTTTTCATTACAGTCTCAGATGAATAAAATCTAATTTAAATTATCTGTTGTTAATAATAACATGTACACTTTTCTTTACAATTAAAAAGGATCGAAAATAGGGTAAAAGGTGGTGGAAAATATAAAGGTACTTAATGTAAAAAAAGGAGCTTTAAAATTTGCTTCGAATAATTAAATTAATTAATTAAATATGAATGAATAAAAAGTATGTTTCACGTCATCAGACTATCAGTTCAAAATAAAAAAGAACTTTTTTATATTTATGAAAAATGAATAAAATTGATGGTTTTTATATTTAATAATCATTTTTTTTATTGTGAAAATTGATCTTAATTTGACAATCGTTAAGATAACTTTAGAAAATGTTACATTCAACTTAAGAATTAAAGAATATTAAATTAAGCATCAGAAAAATTTTTAAAATTTAAAATACAGTAAAATCTTCACTAGACAAGATTTGATTCCATCGTCTTGTCAATAAAGAAAAAAAATTGTGCAGTTATATCGAGCTGTTCTAGTCAAGAGAATAAAGATTGTATTGCGTGAAGATTATATACTATTTGAAACTAAGAGAAATTTTTTTTATCGTTAATAAAGTGGTGAGTCTTATTTTTACATGAAGAACATATTCTTTGAAAAACTTAAACAGAATTTTAAAAAGAATGTATTGGTTTGTTATAACTTGAAATTATCAAGATTTTAAATTAAAATTATTTNTTCAAGTAATTCCACTAGATTTATTAAAATGGTTCCACCGTACATAACTTAAAAATTATGAATAGACAAAGCTAAAGATTATGGAGATATAAAGACGAGACAAAGACTTATAACGATCTCCAACAGTAAATACTTCAAACTAAATTTTTAAGACATCATCATTATTTTCTTATATCATTTAACTGAAAGTTAGAAATTTAATTTAATCATATAAAACAATAAATGTAAGCTAATCGGAAAGGTAGTCCTTCTCAGGAGCAATTCAGAACCATGGATTTATTCATAAAAAATAAACATTGTCTTTTTTCATTTCAGAATATGGAAAATTAATTAATTGTTTATAATGACTAGCTGACATTTTTTGAACAGTTAGGAGAGCAAATTTATCTTAAAAGTATGGAAACTAAGCTGAAGACGAAGTAACACCTACGATAGAAATTTAATTCAATATTCTCACGAGTATAGCCAATAGAATACTTTGAAAATGAAGAAGAATTGATCGAAATGGGTCAATAAAGCTTGATTCGTTTGTTCATATATGAAGCTTATGAGATTAGAAAAAGATAAAGATCAAAATCGCAATTCTTTAACATATAACTATAAAAATTTTTAGATTTTTCTCCTTTTAAACATTGGTTATGTGTTTTAAGTCAGGTAAATTATAGGATAAACAAATATAATATGAATATAATCCGTGAAATTATTATTATAAAATTTGTTATGATTTACAATAGCCTGTTATTTAATTTATAAATACAATTAAAAATTATAACATTTTATGTACAGTATATATTAATTGGTAATTAAGTTATTATTTAATAATGATCACCGTAGACAACGATGAGTCTCAATTCTAAATTGATTTTATGACCAAATATTTTCGATTTTATACATTAAAAAATGGTATAATTTATATGAATTCTTGTTCATTTTAAAACTACTACTTAGAAATTTACCTCAATCTTAATTTACATAACGGATATTGCTTTACTGAAATATTCAATTATAATTTACTTATGACCTGCAAAGTTACTTAATTATTCTATTTTAATTTCAATAATAATTATAATTATAATAAATGTTAATTAATGCATAAGCATTGAGGATTTTTTAAAATTATAAACAGTGTTTAATATTATTTTGTAACTTCAGGTGTTTTCTTGAAGCAGACATTCAAAATTTTAATTTTGAACTTTGGTGGTTTTTTTATATGAAATATGTATTCGATAAAATAGATGCATTTCAATATAAGGAAATTGCATCTCGCTTTATTTTTTTTCTACGTAAAATAAATTGACAAAAAATAAACTATAGAAAGGCTGTAGTTGTAAATGAAATGAATAGATAAGAATTTTTAAAAAATTGTTCTTAAAAATCTTATGATTCGGGTCTTCATTACCGTATATAGATCACTCGAAGAAGATTTAATTCCATTGCAATTTATTATCAAATTGCAATGAGATTAGATCTTCGTAGAGTAAAATTAAAATTGTAAAATAAACATTCAATTACGCTTTTTTGTAAAATTCTTTTATTACTATTTAAAATAATTAAAGATATCTTTAAGCACTCCATCTTTTTCCTCCTCATTAACAAAACACTTTGTTAATTTAAGATAAGATTAGCCAAGAAAATTTGCAAATTTTTGTTGAATTAAAAAAGCGCCGGAATTACAAGATATCTCTCTCTCAAAAATGAAATAATACTATTAATATTCGGAAAAATAGTCCTATTAATCTTTACGAATATTAATATATAGAAAAATTCGTATTTCTAAAGGATTTTTTTAAAATAAAAAGAATTACTAAAATACATAGTAAAACTCATCATCTCTGCATTCTTGTAAAAATACAATAATTTTTTTTTTGTTCTTTGAAATTTAGTTATATAAATTTAGAGCCAAAATTAATATCTCTTCTGTTTATGTTATATGTCTTAATATTAATAAACCCGTTTGAATTATAATCTGGTTGTTTTGTTTATATTAAATTACATACAGTACAGTAGGTTTATATAGGGGAGACCGGGACAAGATCGGCATGTTAAGCTTTACTTAAATTTTGTGTAATAAATACTGCTGTAAACTGAAAAAAAAGCTTTGCATATTGTCTATTGGAATGTTACCTTACTATAGAACTGGTTAAAATCAGTTTGGAAATAAAAATAATTAAAAT